>NC_083111.1:19355565-19443065 GCF_949774975.1 Lagenorhynchus albirostris
AAAATATGCTTTGGAATATGATTTTTTTACATTTGGAATCATAAGATATTACAGATAAAAGCAACAACTCTGGTTATTCAGCATTTTCACTTTTCAAGTGAGGATATTAAATGCCAGAGAAAGTTAACTGATTTACCTTAGGTCACTTAAGTTTTCAGTAGCAAAGCAAGACTGGAATCCACATCTCTTAACGTCCAGGCCAATGTTCATTTTCTGTATGCTGCCATTCAAGAGGTGCTTATCTTGTCCTCTGAAAGAGCTTTGTCATCAGAGCTCGATAAGACTTGGCTGAGTTATTTTCAAAAACAATAACAAAATCAACAATTAAAAATACCAATATTTAAGTAGAAAGTCAATATTAGTTTTAAAATAGGGTAATTCAAATAAAAATCTATAAAACTGTTACTTAAATTCTGACTTGTAAGTTTGTGATTTTTATATACTTTTACTTTTAGAAGCATCATTTTTATTTTCTAATTTTACACTTAGAATGTTCTGGCAATGGTAGTAATTTATATCTTACAGTAGGCAAGGATTTCCAACTTGAAAACTTTTCTGCTTTGAGCTGAGCCTCTTTTTCATGTATTCAATACTGATTCACTGTGAACAGTTTTTCTTTTAGGAAGTGTACATTCAAGTCCTGGGGCCTGCTAGAAACTAGCAGTGATGCAACACCCAACGCAGCGGTGTAAAGTATGAGAGGTGTGAGCCAAGTTCAGAGGAAAATCAGTTTTTCTAGTCTGGTGTCTTACAGAGCTGTGTTAGGTGCATAGTTTAGTGGGTGAGTTGGAAGGAGATATATTCTAGTTTTAAATAAATTTGGGAATCCCCTACCTAAACAAAGAAAAATATATTTCTTGACTGCACTACTTCTCAGGGTCTTCATAATGTGGGTATATATTATGAAACTATAACAAGGGGATTGTCCATCTTTAAAACAAAAATGTAAGCAGTTTAGCCAGCAAAATCAAGTTTATTCCAGAAAAGCAGCTGGGTTGTTGCTGAGAAAGGAGAAAATCTTTCCTCCTGCTGGGGTATATAAAGCAACTGGGAGGAGTAGTACATGCATGAGTACTCCCCTTTCAGGATTTCCCAACTCCATTTTGAATGAGGTTTTCCTTTATTCATTTTCACAGGGATATTATACAACATTTTTTTTTCATTTGACCATTGAATACTGTTCATAACCTTATTCCAAGACATGGGCACCGCAAAAGATACTTTGGAAAAGAAAGTTGCAATGAAGTAAAGGAAGATTACATGTTTATTATCTTTTATTATCTATCATTTCTGGTTCCAGATGTCTCAGTCCCATTTTGCCTTATCTATCCTTGCAGTACCATTCTTTTTTTTTTTTTTATACCTTATAAGAATGAGTAAAGACGGGTACTTTTTGATAGTCTGACTGCTATGCTTCACTTTCCTCTAATGCTGGTAATGTCAATTGAGCAGATAACTTTTACATGCCCTCTAAGAAAGAAGGCAAGAAAGAGGCTTTTTTAAATTAGGATGAGGTACGAGTTTAAGTAAAATAAATTTTTGGAGAGAAGTATATATTAGCTAAGCCTCTGAAGCTCATAACTGAGTCATAAGCAAATCTAATTAATTTCAAGTTCTCTAAAGAGTTCAGTGGCAGATTCAAATAACAGTAGCTATAAGGTTGGGGTTTATTTATTTATTTACTTTTTAAAGTTTGCACACACTGTTTATTTTTCTCCCATAGGTGGGCAAAAATAATTCACCATGGTCACACTGTATTTAAATTAATATTTGGTATTGGGAATAGGTTGTAAAAAAAGAAAGGGTTGAGATAAGGTGAAAGAACAGTCCAATCCGAATAATGTATTCATGAGTTTTATTAGCATGTGTACTAATTATAAGTTTATGTGAAAAAAGGTGGTGAAGAATTTAACTTATTAGACTTTTAATAAATATAATAACATTTTCTTTTTTCTCCTTACCCATGATTTAAATAAGTTATTTGATAAATATCAGTAAGGCGGGAGCCCATGTACAATTTATTCAAAATACACTAGGACTGTTAAGATTTGTGCCAATAAAATAAATACATATTAAAAACATAAAATAGAGCATATGGGAGATTTGAGAAGATGGCGGAAGAGTAAGACGCGGAGATCACCTTCCTGCCCACATATACACCAGAAATACGTCTACACGTGGAACAACTCCTACAGAACACCCACTGAAGGCTGGCAGAAGACCTCAGACCTCCCAAAAGGCAAGAAACTCCCCACGTACCTGGGTAGGGCAAAAGAAAAAAGAATAAACAGAGACAACAGAATAGGGACGGGACCTCCACCAGTGGGAGGGAGCTGTGAAGGAGGAAACGTTTCCACACACTAGGAAGCCCCTTTGCGGGTGGAGACGGGGGTGGGGGAGTGGGGGGGAGCTTCGGAGCCACGGAGGAGAGCGCAGCCACAAGGGTGCAGAGGGCAAAGCGGAGAGATTCCTGCACAGAGGATCGGTGCCGACCGGCACTCACCAGCCCGAGAGGCTTGTCTGCTCACCCGCCGGGCGGGCGGGGCTGGGAGCTGAGGCTTGGGCTTTGGTCAGAGCGCCGGGAGAGGACTGGGGTTGGCGGCGTGATCACATCCTGCAGGGGTTAGTGCACCACAGCTAGCCGGGCGAGAGTCTGGGGAAAAGTCTGGGCCTGCGGAAGAGACGTTTTCTTGCCTCTTTGTTTCCTGGTGTGCGAGGAGAGGGGATTCAGAGCACTGCTTAAAGGAGCTCCAGAGACAGGCGCGAGCTGCGGCTATCAGCGCGGACCCCAGAGATGGGCATGAGACGCTAAGGCTGCTGCTGCCGCCACCAAGAAGCCTGTGTGCGAGCACAGGTCACTATCCACACCCGCCTTCCGGGGAGCCTGTGCAGCCCGCCACTGCCACGGTCCCGGGATCCAGGGTCAACTCCTCCGGGAGAACGCACAGCACGCCTCAGGCTCGTGCGTCATGCCGGCCTCTGCCGCCGCAGGCTCACCCTGCATCCGCACCCCTCCCTCCCCCCGGCCTGAGTGAGCCAGAGACCCCAAATCAGCTGCTCCTTTAACCCCGTCCTGTCTGAGCAAAGAACAGACGCCCTCAGGCGACCTACACGTAGAGGCAGGGCCAAATCCAAAGCTGAACCCTGAGAGCTGTGCGAACAAAGAAGAGAAAGGGGAAACTCTCCCAGAAGCCTCAGGAGCAGCTGATCAAATCTCCACAATCACCTTGATGTACCCTGCACTGTGGAATACCTAAATAGACAACGAATCATCCCAAATTGAGGAGGTGGACTTTGGGAGCAAGATATATTATTTTTTTCCACTTTTCCTCTTTTTGTGAGTGTGTATGTGTATGCTTCTGTGTGAGATTTTGTCTGTATAGCTGTGCTTTCACCATTTGTCCTAGGGTTCTGTCCATCCATTTTTGTTTTTCTTTTTAAATTTTTTTTCTTAATAATTATTTTTTATTTTATTAACTTTATTTTATCTTATTTTATTTTATCCTCTCTCTCTCTCTCTCTTTCTTTCTTTCTTTCTTTCTTTTTCTTTCTTTCTTATTTTTTCTCCCTTTTATTCTGAGCCGTGTGAGTGAAAGACTCTTGGTGCTCCAGCCAGGAGTCAGTGCTGTGCCTCTGAGGTGGGAGAGCCAACTTCAGGACACTGGTCCACAAGAGACCTCCCAGCTCCACGTAATATCAAACGGCAAAAATGTCCCAGAGATCTCCATCTCAACACCAAGGCCCAGCTTCATTCAACGACCAGCAAGTTACAGTGCTGGACACCCTATGCCAAACAGCTAGCAAGACAGGAACACAGCCCCATCCATTAGCAGAGAGGCTGCCTAAAATCATAGTAAGTCCACAGATACCCCGAAACACACCACCAGACATGGACCTGCCCACCAGAGAGACAAGATCCAGCCTCATCCACCAGAACACAGGCACTAGTCCCCTCTACCCAGAAGCCTACACAATCACTGAACCAACTTTAGCCACTGGGGCAGACACCAAAAACAACAGGTACTACGAACCTGCAGCCTGCAAAAAGGAGACCCAAAACACAGGAAGTGAAGCAAAATGAGAAGACAGAGAAACATACAGTAGATGAAGGACCAAGGTAAAAACCCACCGGACTTAACAAATGAGGAGGAAATAGGCAGTCTACCTGAAAAATAATTCAGAATAATGATAGTAAAGATGATCCAAAATATTGGAAATAGAACAGAGAAAAGGCAAGAAACATTTAACAAGGACCTAGAAGAACTAAAGATGAAACAAGCAATGATGAACAACCCAATAAATGAAATTAAAAACACTCTAAAAGGGATCAATAGCAGAATAACTGAAGCAGAATAATGGATAAGTGACCTGGAAGATAAAATAGTGGAAATAACTACTGCACAGCAGAATAAAGAAAAGAGAATGGAAAGAACTGAGGACAGTCTCAGAGACATCTGGGACGACATTAAATGCACCAACATTCGAATTATAGGGGTCCCAGAAGAAGAAGAGAAAAAGAAAGGGACTGAGAAAATATTTGAACAGATTATAATTGAAAACTTCCCTAATATGGGAAAGGAAATATTTAACCAAGTCCAGGAAGCACAGAGAGTCCCATACAGGATAAATCCAAGGAGAAACATGCCAACACACATATTAATCAAAATATCAAAAATTAAAAACAAAGAAAACATATTAAAAGCAGCAAGGGAAAAACAACAAATAACAACCAAGGGAATCCCCATAAGGTTAACAGCTGATCTTTCAGCAGAAACTCTGCAAGCTAGAAGGGAGTGGCAGGACATATTTAAAATGATGAAGGAGAAAAACCTACAACCAAGATTGCTCTACCCAGCAAGGATCTCATTCAGATTTGATGGAGAAATTAAAACCTTTACAGACAAGCAAAAACTGAGAGAGTTCAGGACCACCAAAACAGCTTTACAACAAATGCTAAAGGAACTTCTCTAGGCAAGAAACACAAGAGAAAGAAAAAACCTACAATAACAAACCCAAAACAATTAAGAAAATGGAAATAGGAACATACATATCGATAATTACCTTAAATGTAAATGGATTAAATGCTCCCACCAAAAGACACAGATTGGCTGAATGGATACAAAAACAAGACCCGTATATATGCTGTCTACCAGAGACCCACTTGAGACCTAGGGACACATACAGACTGAAAGTGAGGGCATGGAAAAAGATATTCCATACAAATGGAAAACAAAAGAAAACTGGAGTAGCAATTCTCATATCAGACAAAATAGACTTTAAAATAAAGATGATTACAAGAGACAAAGTAGGACACTACATAATGATCAAGGGATCGATCCAAGAAGAAGATATAACAATTGTAAATATTTATTCACCCAACATAGGAGCACCTCAATACATAAGGCAAATACTAACAGCCATAAAAGGGGAAATCGACAGTAACACAATCATAGTAGGGGACTTTAACACCCCACTTTCACCAATGGACAGATCATCCAAAATGTAAATAAGTAACGAAACACAAGCTTTAAATGAAACATTAAACAAGATGGACTTAATTGATACTTCTAGGACATTCCATCCCAAAACAACAGAACACATATTTTTCTCAAAAGCTCATGGAATATTCTCCAGGATAGATCATATCTTGGGTCACAAATCAAGCCTTGGTAAATTTAAGAAAATTGAAATCGTATCAAGTATCTTTTCCAACCACAATGGTATGAGACTAGATATCAATTACAGGAAAAGATCTGTAAAAAATACAAACACATGGAGGATAAACAATACACTATTTAATAACGAAGTGATCACTGAAGAAATCAAAGAGGAAATCAAAAAATACCTAGAAACAAATGACAATGGAGACACGACAACCTAAAACCTATGGGATTCAGCAAAAGCAGTTTTAAGAGGGAAGTTTATAGCAATACAATCCTACCTTAAAACACAGGAAACATCTCAAATAAACAACGTAACCTTGCACCTAAAGCAATTAGAGAAAGAAGAACAACAACAAAAAAAACAAAGTTAGCAGAAGGACAGAAATCATAAATATCAGATCAGAAATAAATGAAAAATAAATGAAGGATGATAGCAAAGATCCATAAAACTAAAAGCTGGTTCTTTGAAAAGATAAACAAAATTGATAAACCATTAACCAGACTCATCAAGAAAAAAAGGGAGAAGACTCAAATCAATAGATTAGAAATGAAAAAGGAAAAGTAACAACTGACACTGCAGAAATACAAAGGATCATGAGAGATTACTACAAGCAACTCTATGCCAATAAAATGCACAACCTGGAAGAAATGGACAAACACTTAGAAGAGCACAGCCTTCCAAGGTTGAACCAGGAAGAAATAGAAAATATGAACAAACCATTCACAAGCACTGAAATTGAAACTGTGATTAAAAATCTTCCAACAAAAAAAGCCCAGGACCAGATGGCTTCACAGGCGAATTCCATCAAACATTATAGAAGAGCTAACACCTATCCTTCTCAAACTCTTCCAAAATATAGCAGAGGGAGGAACACTCCCAAACGCATTCTACAAGGCCACCATCACCCTGATACCAAAACCAGACAAAGATGTCACAAAGAAAGAAAACTACAGGCCAATATCACTGATGAACATAGGTGCAAAAATCCTGAACAAAATACTAGCAAACAGTATCCAACAGCACATTAAAAGGATCATACACCAGGATCAAGTGGGTTTTATTCCAGGAATGCAAGGATTCTTCAATATATGCAAATCAATCAATGCGATACACCATATTAACAAATTGAAGGATTAAAACTATATGATCATCTCAATAGATGCAGAGAAAGCTTTTGACAAAATTCAACACCCATTTATGATAAAAAACTCTGCAGAAACTAGGCATAGAGGGAACTTTCCTCAACATAATAAAGGGCATATATGACAAACCCACAGCCAACATCATCCTCAATGGTGAAACACTGAAACCATTTCCACTATGATCAGGAACAAGGCAAGGTTGCCCACTCTCAACACCATTATTCAACATAGTTTTGGAATTTTTAGCCACAGCAATCAGAGAAGAAAAAGAAATAAAAGGAATCCAAATCGGAAAAGAAGAAGTAAAGCTGTCACTGTTTGCAGATGACATGATACTATACATAGAGAATCCTAAAGATGCTACCAGAAAAATACTAGAGCTAATCAATGAATTTGGTAAAATAGCAGGATACAAAATCAATGCACAGAAATCTCTTGCATTCCTATACACTAATGAAGAAAAATCTGAAAGTGAAATTAAGAAAGCACTCCCATTTACCACTGCAACATAAAGAATAAAATATCTAGGAATAAACCTACCTAAGGAGACTAAAGACCTGTATGCAGAAAATTATAAGACACGGATGAAATAAATTAAAGATGATACAAATAGATGGAGAGACATACCATGTTCTTGGATTGGAAGAATGAGCATTGTGAAAATGACTCTACTACCCAAAGCAATCTCCAGATTCAATGCAATCCCTATCAAACTACCACTGGCAATTTTCACAGAACTAGAATAAAAAATTTCACAATTTGTATGGAAACACAAAAGACCCCAAATAGTCAAAGCAATGTTGAGAACGAAAACTGGTGCTGGAAGAATCAGGGTCCCTGACTTAAGACTATACTACAAAGCTACAGTAATCAAGACAGTATGGTACTGGCACCAGAACAGAAATATAGATCAATGGAACAGGATAGAAAGCCCAGAGATAAACCCACACACATATGGTCACCTTATCTTTGATAAAGGAGGCAGGAATATACAGTGGAGAAAAGATATCCTCTTCAATAAGTGGTGCTGGGAAAACTGGACGGGTACATGTAAAAGTATGAAATTGGAATGCTCCCTAAAACTATACACAAAAATAAACTCAAAATGGATTAAAGACCTAAATGTAAGGCCAGACACTATCAAACTCTTAGAGGAAAACTTAGGCAGAACACTCTGTGACATAAATCACAGCAAATCCTTTTTGACCCACCTCCTAGAGTAATGGAAATAAAAACAAAAATAAACAAATGGGACCTAATGAAACGTAAAAGCTTTTGCACAGCAAAGGGAACCATAAACAAGACAGAAGACAGCCCTCAGAATGGGAGAAAATACTTGCAAATGAAGCAACTGACAAAGGATTAATCTCCAAAATTTACAAGCAGCTCGTGCAGCTCAATAAAAACAAAACAAAACAAAAAAACAACCCAATCCAAAAATGGGCAGAAGGCCTAAATAGACATTTCTCCAAAGAAGACATACAGATTGCCAACAAATACATGAAAGAATGCTCAACATCATTAATCATTAGGGAAATGCAAATCAAAACTACAATGACGTATCACCTCACACCAGTCAGAATGGCCATCATCAAAAAATCTAGAAACAGTAAATACTGGAGAAGGTGTGGAGAAAAGGGAACACTCTTGCACTGTTGGTGGGAATGTAAATTGATGCAACCTCTATGGAGAACAGTATGGAGGTTCTTTAAAAAACTACACATAGAACTACCATACGACCCAGCAATCCCACTACTGGGCATGTACCCTGAGAAAATCATAATTCAAAAAGGGTCATATACCAAAATGTTCATTGCAGCTCTATTTACAATAGCCAGGACATGGAAGCAACCTAAGTGTCCATCAACAGATGAATGGATAAAGAAGATGTGGCATATATATACAATGGAATATTACTCAGCCATAAAAAGAAACAAAATTGAGTTATTTGTAGTGAGTTGGATGGACCTAGAGTATGTCATACAGAGTGAAGTAAGTCAGAAAGAGAAAAGCAAATACCGTATGCTAACACATATATATGGAATCTAAGAAAAAAAAAAAAAGGTCATGAAGAACCTAGGGGTAAGACAGGAATAAAGACACAGACGTACTAGAGAATGGACTTGAGGATATGGGGAGGGCGAAGGATAATCTGGGACAAAGTGAGAGAGTGACATGGTCATATATACATTACCAAACGTAAAGTAGATAGCTAGTGGGAAGCAGCCGCATAGCACAGGGAGATCAGCTCGGTGGTTTGTGACCACCTAGAGGGGTGGGATAAGGAGGGTGGGAGGGAGGGAGACCCAAGAGGGAAGAGACATGGGAAAATATGTATACGTATAACTGATTCACTTTGTTATAAAGAAGAAACTAACACAGCATTGTAAAGCAATTATACTCCAATAAAGATGTTAAAAAAACCCCAAAAAACCTCAGGTTTACTAAGGATAATTTACATAGTATAAAATTTACCTTTTGTAATATTAAGTTTTTTAAAGTTTTGACAAACATACAGTCACGGAATTACTACCATGATGAAGATATAGGGAGTTTCTGGCATGAGCAATAACTAATCTAATTTCTCTCTCTATAGATTTGTCTATTTTTGACTTTCCATATAAATAGAATCATGCAATATAAGGTCTTTCATGATGGATTTCTTTCACTTTGCATAATATTTTAAAGTTTCACCCATGTTATAACCTGTACCAATAATTCTTTCCTGTTTATTGCCAAATAATAAACCTCATTGTATATATATATATATATATATATATATATAATAGAGCATATGCATTTGAATTCTTGTTGTACTTTCCAAAATGTCACCTATTAATTAACTAACTTGCCAAATTTTTTATTATTATATTATAATTTTCTTATTTTTGTATACTAACCTAATGTTTTTCACTAACATCTAGAAGAGCAAAACATATTTGCTAGAATACAAGCAGATAAAGTTGTTTTATTTTGTTAGTAATCCATGAATAATCATTAAAAAAAATATTTCTATTCCCTTAAAGTATCAGAAAGTTTTAAGGTGTCTTCATATAGGGAAAGATCCCTGTGGGCATTAGAAAGTCTGCTGCCTTTTCACTAGTCTCACTTTTACTACAAATCGACAATGCACACAAAAATGAGACCTTTATAATTTTCTTATTATTACTCAAGTTATAAGACTTATTAGGCACTCAAAAATAATTGATATTTTTGATAACAAATTTTATTTGGTAAATGTTGAAGGCTTCCTCAT
Organism: Lagenorhynchus albirostris; assembly: GCF_949774975.1. NCBI lineage: Eukaryota > Metazoa > Chordata > Mammalia > Artiodactyla > Delphinidae > Lagenorhynchus > Lagenorhynchus albirostris. The sequence continues at coordinate 19,365,628 of NC_083111.1, forward strand.
ACTTATGACGGTGAAAATGAATAGAATTAAATATTGGAAACTTTTGTGATGTTAAATTTATAATTATCTCTATGAATATTCATGGCTCTATTTAGCAAAGGGGGCTCAGGTACATGAAAACATGTAATTCGATGTATAGGATAAAACTTAAACATTTATATCTTTAAAACTATTGAAGCTCCTACTAAGATAGTTTCTCTGGTTAAGAAAAATATACCAGAAATATTTTCAGGTTTACTATCTCTAGGCTGAATTAAAAGTGGAAATTCTTATGAACAAAAATGTTAATTACCATATGAATTACTAGGCAAATTTATCAGTATTCAAAACTGTAATTTGAACGGCAGAGATTCAACAAAACCAATAGCAGTGCAGAAGAAATGGCAGGAAAGAAATTCTAAATATCCTATCACATCATTAAAATATGCGCCAAAGAAATCAGGATCATTTGTTTTGTTTGGTTTTTCTCTTTATCCAGGCAATACAAAAAAAAAAAGGTGTGTTTTTACATTTTAAGATTATAATTAATATCAATGTAATTGTTTAGTGACTTACTGTTTACAAAGCATTGTTGTAAGCATTTCCCACAGGTAATCTTCACACCCAATCTTGTTGTGAATATTAAGTAAATCTATTTTCCAGAGAGTGAAACAGAGACAGAGATTAAACAATAGAGGCCAAATCATACACCAAGTAGTGGATGGAGTACTGACTCCACCCATAATTGTCCCACTTTCTTAATCAATTTATCAATAAAAACATTGTTAGAATCCACTTTGAGCCAGATTTCATGTCAAGGTGTGGGGATATAAGGTGAAGAGACAGCCATGGTTTACTTTACAATGGAATTTACAAATCCTCTATTTTTCCTTTGTACTCTTCTCTCCTATACTGATTACATTAAATCTCTCATGTTAGAAAACCATTTTAGTCATGAAAAATAGAAAGTGATCCTCTTTAATAGGCAAAAGATATTAAATTTTTACGAAAAAGGATATACTTCAGCAATTCCATTCATCAAATATATCTATGAGGTGGGCATTCACCTGGGTCCTGGAGAGAATCAGATGAATAAAACAGGAGACTTTCATTAGAAACTAATGGGAAACACAGACAGAATAATTTGAGTGCTAAAAGAAAATACAAGTACTTTCCTGTGGGAGGGTAGACAACTATGAGTTTCTCATGTTTATATCCTTGGTTCTTGGGAAGATGCCACACAGCAACATTTTAACAAGGATTTGTGGAATTAAAGTAGCAATAACTTCTGTATAAGGGGAGTTAAGGACGATCTTAAGAAGGTGACATATAAACTGGCATCAAAACTGTAAAACATTAAAATGGCATCTCATCCATATCTAGGGCCACTAGAGTAAAAGTAAACTAACCAGAGATAATTGGTTTATTTAACTTTTAAAGTAAAATGTTTCAAATCCTAAATTGCCAATAATCCAATAAACAACTGATATTATGTCCTGAAAGCAATAAGGAAATGTCCATAAACCTTAGAATGCTGACTGACTTACAATACAAAGTTTATACCCATTATCCAGCAGGTGTATAGTTTTATATTTTTAAAATTTTTATCTATTCTTCTGGTTAAAATCAATGACCATAGAGACTTTGTAAAGTATTTTCTAATATTCGAATTATCTCAGGGTCTGTCTCAAAATAGAAACAACTTTAAAATTTCAACTTTCAACTCTGCACATTAAGTTATATCATTTTGCTTGTGAGATCAAAGACTCTACAACATTTTTACTCTCTTATATTCCCAGAGTTTTTCATAGTAAACTTTTTTTTGTACTGGTCCCCAAATACAGAAGACGCTTGACAATTATGAATTTCAACATGATAGAAAGTTGATCAGAAGAAGGTCAGATTCAATTCTTCAGAAGGATTTCTAAATATAAAAAAAAGTCAGTTTGTTTGGGTTTCTGACAAGATTTAACTTTGAATGCCAGCAGCCTTAAAATGGCTTGTTTTTGTTCCATTTATGACTGTAGTGAAAGATTAGTTATTTTCCCCAAAATTGTTTTGTCCCCTTTTGCTTAAAACTATTAAATGGAACGGGGTGATAAAGCTGTTCAATTTCAACAGATAATCTAGCTATTTCAGATGAAGACGCTAAGAAATAACTAGGGCAGAACATTTATTCATTTGTTGCAAAATCGTGAGCACTCAGAATCTGGCATTCCAGAGGTCTTGGTACACGTGGAATAAAGAAACTATCCAAGCACAACCTCACTTGTCTTCAGATCAAGGTGTTAATGGCATTTTTGTTGCCATCAGTAGTTTTCTAAATCTTTATCAATAAACTAGATCATTGACCTGCAAAATTCATAAAATAAAAATGCTTTCTCTCACTTTTCTTTCTCCCAACCATACTGTTGTTTGTATTTTACTATTCCCACCACCACTCTTATATGGGTATTTAAAAATAGAGGATTTTATAGATTGGGTAGAAAACATATAACATTTTTCCCAGTATTAGGTTTTTGGATTCTTAATTAGGATGATTTACCTTCTGGCTATATAATCATCAAAACAAAAGACAGTCATAACCATACAAAAACGTGTAGCTGAAGAACATTAGAGTACATTGCAGCAGGCTGTCTCTTAAAACTCATCCCAGGGAACTCCCTCGTGGTCCAGTGGTTAGGGCTCCACCCTTCCACTGCAGGGGCCACAAGTTCGATCACTGGTTGGGGAACTAGGATGTTGCTGGCGCAGTCCAAAAAAAAAAAAAAACCTAAAAAAACAAACTCATCCTAGTACTGTATCATCTATATTACTACTGAAATAATTTGCCCCACATCCTTGCATTCTAAGCTGCAATCAGCTTCTTATACAAATGACAAACAGAAAAGATAACATTTATGATCTCCATTGCAGAACAAAGAAGGGTGTTTTTCTAATTTCATAAGAATTTGGATGGTAACTAAAAAAAAACATACCCATGACTTAAACTATCACCTAAGTACTATTCACTGGCTTTCCTTCCCAACTGAATAGTGAATTCTCATAGGAAACAGACTAGGATTTAAATAATCTCTTTATTCCCATTATCCTGTCCAATTAAGATGTGCTCAATAGATGTTGGATTAATTAATATCCCAAGTTTCTTATCACTAAATTCCAATGCTCCTATATATTCTCACAATATTATCTCCATGAAGAACGGAGAAATAGATGAGAACTGTTTTAATTTTCTCACTAGGAATTTCATCCTATAACAATTGGAACTACCAGGGTGTGAGAAATTGATTGTAGAGTCCAAAGTAAGAATTACAGTCTTTTTCAAACACATGTGCTTGTTTATTGGGCTTGCAAATAATATTAAAACAATATCCCTCCTAGCTGTTGAAGAGATAGTTTGGCCTATGTATGTAACAGTATATATATGTATAAATCTCCTACAATCTGAAACCCCTTGTAATGGTTTTGACATAGAAAGCTGCAGCAATAAAGGTGGGTATCAATAAGTCAGCTGATAATTTGAGATTTGATTTCAAAACGTGACAGGAGAATTTGACTTTAAATTCCCTTTCCTCAATAGCTAATTCCTTAGGCTATATAATCTGGCTGTAGCAAAAAGTTGATCCAAGATTGAAAATCCTCAACGAAACCTATCAGCTGCTCCTCAGAAGATTATCAACTAACTAACTTGATCCTTTCTTCTGCATAATTGAAGGATTTTTTCAGACAATTTAGAACCAGCTTTCCTGACATATAGTTATTTTTCTACTAAGTATCTCTGATGTTGGTTTTAATCTGGGGTATAATTTTAAAAGAACGGAAGAGATACTGTTTGTAGAAATTCAACAAAAGTAGCTGTTATACCTATTATCAATATCTTTTCAATCTATCATATTGAACTGTTTACTATTTTCTTAGTTGGCAGTTTCACATGGTTCAAATTAACTAAAAGTTATGCATGGATTTGTTAAGGTTAGGAAGTACATTTTTATTTATGGAGAATCATAAATCATAATATTTATTTTCAAGGTCACACATTAGTATGTATTTGAGAATTAATCTCAAAAATATTCAGTACTAAATTTTGGGTTTCAGATTAAAAATATAGCCATTGATTTTAGTACAGTAAAACACTACTGGAAGGACTTCAGCATACTCATACTCTGGCTTCACTGTGTCTTCACATTTTTATCTTCAAGCCAAGCTACATGGTTCTCTCATGCTATTGTAAGGCTGGGATGGGTAAACAGGGATTTAAGATGCACAACACAAATTTAACCAGAATAATTCTGTTTCTATAAAGATTTGAATTTTGAAGTAAAATTTTCTGTGAAAAAGGTGCTCTGCAGCTTAGAAAATAGTAACAATCTAATGGATATTTTGGGTGATTGCCAGATGTGAACTATTTAAGGGCTCTACTTGTCTAAAGATGAATATCTTTTCCAAAACCATCGAATCTTGCAATGTTGTTAATTCTTAAGGAAAATGAAATTGGGAAATTGGGGACTGGGGGTTTCAAATTGATGGACCTCATTTTCCTGATATCATCATTTATCATTTTGTCATACTCTCTGTTACTGTTGGTATAAGTAACTCCAATCTCTTATAAGATACGAAAATTATTCTGTTGTATTGATCAGTTAATCCTATTAAAAGAAACATGGAACTCTTGCCTCTCTGGTAGATCATTAGTGAGACCATTCATCAAAACAACACTGTCCAATAAAAATATGTGACACACATATAACTTTAAATTTTCAAATAGCCCTATTAAAAGACAGAGATGAAATTAATTTTCATAATCTATTTTATTTAACTCAATAGATCCAAAATAGTATTATCACTTTAACATGTAATCAATAATAAGGTAAATTCTCAGACTCTTCACAATTTCTGATTTAATTCTGTTCCAATAAATTTTAGAGACAGACTTTGGATTTTGATATTAATCTAATTTTCATATGTCAAAAAATCTAATTCTTCTAAAAATTTTCTTCAGCCATTTAAAATATAAAAACCATTCTTAGATTATGAGGTATAGAAAAGTAGGGAGGCTGGGTTTTACTGTTAGGCTCTAGTTTGTTGACCTCTAAGTTGTCACATTAGTAGGTACATAATTCAAAATAGTTTTTAAAGTCTGTCTTGACTTAATTTAATACTAATCAGTAAAAATTGGGTTAGTGTAAGAATCCAAGCTGGAAAATTTCATGAATTACCACTTGATTTTTGAAAGAATGAATAAGTGAATAAACTCCAATCAAGATTTTGGCATTATTCTGGAAAGCCACAAATGATCCTTCCTTGCAATTTTTGATGGCTCATTTCTATTAAGGGGTCAGCTAAAGGAACCTGATATCTGGTATCTTTTTGCACAGTCTGTGGTATATGTTTTTATTCTCAAGGGAGAATACACTGTATCTAGGTCTATTCATTGTAGTCATTCATTTTGAAAAGTTGTAGATGAGCACTTTGCCTTCAAATATACTCATATTTTTCATCAAATTAACTGATTCTAGAAAAACTTGTAACCCCTGTTAATGAATTTTAATTCATATAGCTCAGTATTATCAATATTCATTTAGTATAGGAAATATGCAAAAATCTTTCTAGGTAGAGTTGTCAATATTCTATCATCCAGAAAAATTAAAATATCCTTCACCTTTTCATGACTTCCAAAATAAAGAAAAACTGTCAGTATAAAAATGTGATACTGTATAAATGAACCTCTTTGCACCCACTTATTTAGCTGTCCCTATCAATTCTCAGTCCAAGCAAATGAAAGAAGTTGAACATTAAATCATACTTTAATTTTAATTTTGAACTTTTAGAGCCAGATTTCTTTTTAAAGACTAAACTGCTTTAAAATAGTCATTAAAACATCATTTTTCTTTTTACCAACTATTTCTAGGTTTTAAAAGTCTAATAAAACCTCATAGATTAATTAGTCATGACCTGAAGTCATAATCTAAAATATTAGAATATTATGTTAATGTATTATTACATCAAAAACACATTTAACTGAAGTCTAAATGAAATGGATTATGCTCTATTATTAGAACTTTGGAATAATATCTTCAAAGTCAATGCACAATGTGCCATTTTAAAATACTTTAAATGTCATTTTATCTTATTCTTAGGAAATTGAATATACGATTCATTTCTCCCTACCTTATGCTGTGCAACATTCACCTTGGTTTCATACTTGTTTGGGGAAGAAATATTTAAATCATTTTTATTCTTTGTTTATTTTCACTATCCTCCAGCTTTATATTGGGCTTAGTGTTCATCTTGAATCTTCCAGCTATATAGGATGTTGTACTACAAGATATTTTTTGAGTAAAATTTAATTTTTTTTCAAAACCCATCTCACACACAGCTTGACTTACTTGGGATTTTTTAGATGCACAATGATGGAAATGCTTTATGCTTCATTCCTCTGCTTTAGTGGAAAGGTAAAAGAGAAGATGAGTAGATCAAAACATTTGATTGTGAAATGGGTGCACTTTATGTACAAAGGAGATAAATTAGGAGACAGATTATATGGATTGAGTCTTGGAGGCTCTGTAGCTGCAAACAGACATGCTGAATATTGACTCACAGAAGTTCAGCAGTTTTATAGTGGAGATAATGTGCAAACTAAATGAAAGTGTTATTAGTTCTGCTGAACACAAGATTCTTCCAAAAAGACAACTAAGTCTTAAGGCAGTAAGCAGAAATGGTATTAATATTTAAGTTAGACCTGGAGGATAGAGATAGTGCTACTTGAAACTGATTATTTTGCCCAAACCAGTGGGCATACAAACTTTATAATTTGAGACAGGGAAAATTTTATGTGTAGTACTATTTAGCTAAAAAAATTTTAACATTTGAGGGTTCTTTTCTTTCTCATTATTATTGAGTTACTTTAAGATTAACATTACAGCTATGGGGACACTGAATATTTGGTAATTTTAAAACAAGAAAAAGCTTTAACTATTAAGTAAAATGTGTTATCCATGGCATGGCAATCCTGTCATAAATAAAAATAAGAAAAAGTGGTATATGACAACCACCTTATATTATGGTTGCCAGAGAGTTGTGGAGGCACAAAGGACAAAAGGAGTACAATTCTGGAGAGCAAGAGAACAGAGACACTCTCAGAGTAAACTAAGGATCTTCAGCTGTCCCTGGGGAAATCTGCTAATTCAAGCTACACAAAGACTAAGATTCTTTGACAGGTTTAGATAGAGGACCAATATTGAGGAGAAACCAGAAGAGGTTTTAGTGATTATACACAGCTGGGAGAAAAAAATAATAATAATTGAGGACTCAAGGAACATCATACATACTGCTGTCTTAAAGAAATCCTAAGTTCTGAAGAAGTGTGATTTAGAAAGCAAGCCAAAGTACTGAATCAAAAATTTCTGAAAACTAAAGTACATTTCTCTTAGTCTCTCGGGATTGAGAAGGTAATATACTAGATATTCACTGAAAGACATGGAGGGACATGTCTTAGGAATAGGGCAAACTGGAAGTCATCTGCAATAAACCAAAACTGGAGCCCAGATTTGATCCAGTTCAGTCCACATATTGATTAAATTTCTGGGCCACTCTTTCTGGTGAGAGTTAAATTACTTCCAGCCAATGAACATTTTATTTTAATACAAAATATCTGTCACTAAACTTACTGTTGTGAGACATTTTATAAAAACAGGAAAATTGAACTGATAAACAAGGGTGTAAAATAGACATTAAAGCATAACAGTAGGTGGCCCAGATGCTGTAGGTACCACAAATGACTTTAAATTATGTTAAAAAAAAATTGAGGTAAAGGTAGAAAAGATAGACAAAAACATGGAGAATTGTAAAATAGAATGAGAATAAATATTAAAAAATGAATTTAAATTCATGAACTGAAAAATACAATAACTGAAATTAAGACTATTTGTTGGGTTTATCAGTAGATTGTATAAAACAAAACAAGATTAGTGAACTGTAATGCATATCAACAGAAAATTAATTTTGAAGCATAGACAGAAAAATTAATGGGAAAAAACAAATGATAGGGAACTTGTGGAATAGAGTCTAAATATCCAAAATATTATTTGGAGGCTCAGAAAGGAAGGAAAATGTGAATGAAGCAGATAAAAGCCAAGAAATTTCTAAAACAACTTAAATACCTCAAGTTTGAGAAATTCAGAAAAGCCCAAGAAGGATAAGCACAAAGGAAATACAATCTAGGACCATTATAGTCAAACTAATAAAAACCAAAAAGAAAAATAAAACATTAAAAGAACTAGAGAAGAAAAAATAAAGGGCAAATCATTTCTTTTAAACATCTTTATTGGAGTATAATTGCTTTACAATGGTGTGTTAGTTTCTGCTGTATAACAAAGTGAATCAGCTATATATATACATATAGCCCTACATCCCCACCCTCTTGCATCTCCTTCACCTGCTCCCTATCCCACCCCTAGAGGTGGTCACAAAGCACCGAGCTGATCTCCCTGTGCTATGAGGCTGCTTTCCACTAGCTAGCTATTTTACATTTGGTAGTGTATATATGTCCATGCCACTCTCTCACTTCATCCCAGCTTACCCAGCCCCATCCCTGTATCTTCAACTCCATTCTTCACATCTGTGTCTTTATTCCTGTCCTGCCCTAGGTGCTTCAAAACCCTTTTTTTTTTTTTAGCTTCCATATATGTGTGTTAGCATGCAGTATTTTTTTTTCTCTTTCTGACTTACTTCATTCTGTATGACAGTCTCTAGGTCTAACCACCTCACTAAAAATAACTCAATTTCGATTCTTTTCTGGCTGAGTAATATTCCATTGTATAGATGTGCCACTTCTTCTTTATCCATTCATCTGTCATGGACACTTAGATTGCTTCCATGTCCTGGCTATTGTAAATAGTGCTACAGTGAACATTGTGGTACATGTATCTTCTTGAATTATGGTTTTCTCAGGGTATATGCCCAGTAGTGGGATGGCTGTCGTATGGTAGTTCTATTTTTAGTTTTTTGGGGACCTCCATACTGTTCTCCATAGTGGCTGTATCAATTTATATTCACACCAACAGTGCGAGAGTGTTCTCTTTTCTCCACATCCTCTCCAGCATTTATTGTTTGTAGATTTTTTGATGATGGCAATTCTGACCAGTGTGAGGTGATACCAAATTGTAGTTTTCATTTGCATTTTTCTAATGATTAGTGATGCTGAGCATCCTTTCATGTGTTTGCTAGCAATCTGTATGTCTTCTTTGGGTAAATGTCTACTTAGGACTTCTGCCCAGTTTTGGATTGGGTTGTTTGTTTCTTTGATATTGAGCTGCATGATCTACATGTATAATTTGGAAATTAATGCTTTGTTAGTTACTTCATTTGCAAATATTTCCTCCCATTCTCAGGGTTGTCTTTTTGGCTTGTTTAAAGTTTCCTTGGCTGTGCAAAAACTTTTAAGTTTCATTAGGTCCCATTTGTTTATTTTTGTTTTTATTTCCATTTCCCTAGGAAGAGGGTCAAGAACGAAATTGCTGTGATTTATGTCATAGAATTATGATATGTCTGCTTATGTTTTCCTCTAAGAGTTTTATAGTACCTGTCCTTACATTTAGGTCTTTAATCCAATTTGAGTTTATTTTTGTGTATGGTGTGAGGGAGTGTTCTAATTTTATTCTCTTACATGTAGCTGTCCAGGTTTTCCAGCACCACTTATTGAAGAAGCTGTCTTTTCTCCATTGTATATTCTTGCCTCCTTTATCAAAGATAAGGTGACCATATGTGTGTGGGTTTATCTCTGGGCTTTCTATCCTGTTCCATTAATCTATATCTCTGTTTTTGTGCAGGTAACATACTGTCTTCAATACTGTGGCCTTGTAGTATAGTCTGAAGTAAGGGAGACTGATTTCTCCAGCTCCATTTTTCTTTCTCAAGAGTGCTTTTGTTATTCAAGATCTTTTGTGTTTCCCTACAAATTGTGAAATTTTTTATTCTAGTTCTGTGAAAAATGCCATTGGTAGTTTGATAGGGATTGCATTGAATCTGTAGATTGCTTTGGGTAGTATAACCATTTTCACAATGTTGATTCTTCCAATCCAAGAACATGGTATACCTCTACATCTATTTGAATCATCTTTAATTTCTTTCATCAGTGTCTTGTAGTTTTCTGCATACAGGTCTTTTGTCTCCTTAGGTAGGTTTATTCCTAGATATTTTATTCGTTTTGTTGCCATGGTAACTGAGAGTGTTTTCTTAAATTCTCTTTCAGATATTTTATTATTAGTGTTTAGGAATGCAAGAGATTTCTGTGCATTAATTTTGTATCCTGTTACTTTACCAAATTCATTGATTAGCTCTAATAGTTTTCTGGTAGCATCTTTAGGATTCTTTATGTATAGTACCAGGTCATCTGCAAGCAGTGACAGTTTTACTTCTTCTTTTCCATTTTGGATTCCTTTTATTTCTTTTTCTTCTCTGATTGCTATGGTTAAAACTTCCAATACTATGTTGAAAATAGTGGTATGAATGGGGAACCTTGTCTTATTCCTGATCTTAGTGGAAATGGTTTCAGTGTTTCACCATTGAGAACGATGTTGGCTGTGGGCTTGTCATTTATGGCCTTTATTATGTTGAGGTAATCTGCCTCTATGCGTTATTCCTGGAGGGGTTTTATGATAAATGGGTGTTGAATTTTGACAAAAGCTTTTTCTGCATCTCTTGAGATGATCATATGGTTTCTCTCCTTCAATTTGTTAATATGGTTTATCATATTGATTGATTTGTATATATTGAAGAATCCCTTTTTTACTGGAATAAACCCCAATTGATCATGGTGCATGATGCTTTTAATTTTCTGTTGGATTCTGTTTGCTAGTATTTTGTTGAGGGTTTTTGCATCTATGTTCATCAGTGATATTGGCCTGTAGTTTTCTTCTTTTGTGACATCTTTGTCTGGTTTTAGTAGCAGGGTGATGGTGGCCTCGTCGAATTAGTTTAGGAGTGTTCCTCCCTCTGCTTTATTTTGGAAGAGTTTGAGAAGGATAGGTCTTAGCTCTTCTCTAAATATTTGATAGAATTTTCCTGTGAAGCCATCTGGTCCTAGGCTTTTGTTTGTTGGAAGATCTTTAATCACAGTTTCAATTTCAGTGCTTGGAATTTGTCTGTTTATAGTTTCTATTTCTTCCTGCTTCAATGTTGGAAGGTTGTGCTATTCTAAGAATTTGTCCATTTCTTCCATGTTGTCCATTTTATTGGCATAGATTTGCTTGTAGTAATCTCACATGATCCTTTGTATTTCTGCAGTGTCAGTTGCTACTTCTGCTTTTTCATTTCTAATTCTATTGATTTGAGTCTTTGCCCTTTTTTCTTGATGAGTCTGGCTAATGTATTATCAATATTTTTATTTTCTCAAAGAACCAGCTTTTAGGTTTATTGATCTTTGCTATCCTTTCCTTCATTTCTTTTTCATTTATTTCTGATCTGATATTTATGATGTCTTTCCTTCTTCTATCTTTGGGGATTTTTAGTCCTTCGTTCTCTTATTGCTTTAGGTGTAAGGTTAGGTTGTTTATTTGTGCTGTTTCTTGTTTCTTGAGATAGGACTGTATTGCTATAAACTTCCCTCTTAAAACTGCTTTTGCTGTATCCCATAACATTTGGGTTGTTGTGTTTTAATTTTCATTTGTTTCTAGGTATTTTTTGATTTCCTCTTTGATTTCTTCAGTGATCTTTTGATTATTTAGTCATGTATTGTTTAGCCTCCATGTGTTTGTAGTTTTTACAGATTTTGTCCTGTAATTGATATCTAGTCTCATAGCGTTGTGGTAAGAAAAGATACTTGATATGATTTCAGTTTTCTTAAATTTACCAAGGTTTGATTTGTGATGCAAGATATGATCTGTCCTGCAAAAGTTCTATGAGTACTTGAGAAGAAAGCATATTTTGGATTTTTTTTTGGATGGAATGTCCTATAAATAACAATTAAGTCCATCTTGTTTAATGCATCATTTAAAGCTGTGTTTTCTTATTTATTTTGATTTGGGATGATCTGTCCATTCATGAAAGTGGAGTGCTAAAGTTCCCTACTATGATTGTGTTACTGTCGATTTCCCCTTTTATGTGTGTTAGCATTTGCTTTATGTACTGAGGTGCTCCTATGTTGGGTGCATAAATATTTACAATTGTTATACCTTCTTCTTGGACTGATCCCTTGATCATCATATAGTGTCCTTCTTTGTTTCTTGTAATAGTCTTTATTTTAAAGTCTATTTTGTCTGATATGAGAATTGCTACTCCAGCTTTCTTTTGATTTCCATTTGCATGGAATATCTTTTTCCATGCCCTCACTTTCAGTCTGTATGTGTCCCTTGGTCTGAAGTGGGTCTCTTGTAGACAGCATACACGTTGGTCTTGTTTTTGTATCCATTCAGCGAGTTTATGTCTTTTGGTTAGAGCACTTAATCCATTTGCATTTAAGGTAATTATCAATATGCATGTTCCTATTAGGGTTTTCTTATTTGTTTTGGGTTTGTTAATTTAGGGCTTTTCCTTCTCTTGTGTTTCCTGCTTAGAGAATTTCTTTTAGCATTTGTTGTAAAGCTGGTTTGGTGTGCTGAATTGTCTTCACTTTTGCTTGTCTGTAAGGGTTTTAATTTCTCTGTCGAATCTGAGATCCTTGCTGGGTAGAGTAATCTTGGTTTTAAGTTTTTCCCTTTCATCACTTTAAATAGGTCCTGCCACACCCATCTGGCTTGCAAAGTTTCTGCTGAGATATCAGCTGTTAACGTTATGGGGATTCCCTTGTATGTTATTTGTTGCTTTTCCCTTGCAGCTTTTAATATTTTTTCTTTGTATTTAATTTTTGATAGTTTGATTAATATGTGTCTTGGCATGTTTCTCCTTGAATTTATCCTGTGTGGGACTCTGCATTTCCTGGACTTGAATGACTATTTTCTTTCCCATATTAGGGAAGTTTTCAACTATAATCTGTTCAACATTTTCTCAGTCTCTTTCTTTTTCTCTTCTTCTTTTGGGACCTCTGTAATTCAAATGTTGGTGCATTTAAAGTTGACCCAGAGGTCTCTGAGACTGTCCTGAATTCTTTTCATTCTTTTTTCTTTATGATGCTCTGCAGTATTTATTTCCACTGTTTTATCTTCCAGGTCACTTATCCGGTCTTCTGCCTCAGTTATTCTGCTATTGATTCCCTCTAGAGAATTTTTCATTTCATTTATTGTGTAGTTCATCATTTTTTGTTTGCCCTTTAATTCTTCTAGTTTCTTGTTTCTTATATTTTCTGCATTCTATTTCCAAGATTCTGGATCATCTTTACTATCATTCCTCTGAGTTCTTTTTCAGGTAGACTGCTTATTTTATCTTCATTTGTTTGGTCTGGTGGGTTTTTTCTTTGCCCCTTCATCTGTTGTGTATTTCTCTGTCTTCTCATTCTGCTTAACTTACTGTGTTTGGGGTCTACTTTTCACAGGTTGCAGGTTCATAGTTCCCATTGTTTTTGGTGTCTCTGCCCCCAGTGGGTAAGGTGGGTTCAGTGGGTTGTGTAGGCTTCCTGGTGGAGGGCACTGGTGACTGTGTTCTGGTGGATGAGGCTGGATCTTGTCTTTCTGGTGGGCAGGCCCACGTCTGGTGGTGTGATTTGGGGTGCCTCTGAACTTATTATGATTTTTGGCAGCCTTTCTCTAATGGGTGAGGTTGTGTTCCTGTCTTGCTAGTTGTTTGGCATGGGCTGCCCAGCACGGTAGCTTGCTGGTTTTTGAGTGGAGCTATGTCTTAGTGTTGAGATGGAGATCTTTGGGGGTGCTTCTGCCATTTGATATTATGAGGGGTCAGGAGGTCTCTGGTGGACCAGTGTCCTGTAGTTGGCTCTCCCACCTAAGAGTCTCAGTCCTGACACCCAGCCAGAGCACAAAGACCCTGTCAGCCACCTGGCTCAGAAGAAAAAGGAGATAAAAAAAGAAAGAAAGAAAAAATATAAATAAATAAAAAATATAAAGTTTTTAAAATAAAATTTGAAAAAATTATTAAAATTAAAAAATTAAAAAGTAATATAAAAATGAAAGAAGAGAGCAACCAAACCAATAAACAAACCCAGCAATGATAACAAGCACTTAAAACTATAATAAAATAAAAAATAAACAAACAAACAGAAACATGGACAGGCAGAACCCAGGACAAATGGTAAAAGCAAATGTATACAGGCAAAATCACACAAGGAAGCATACACATACACACTCACAAAAAGAGAAAAAGAAAAAAAATATATTTTTTTAAAAAGGAAGAGAGCAACCAAATCATTAAACAAATCTACCAATGATAATAAGCTCTAAATATTAAACTAAGATAAACATAAAACCAGAAAGAAATTAGATGCAGAAAACAAACCCCAAGTCTACAGTTGCTCCCAAAATCCATCGCCTCAATTTTGGGATGGTTCTTTTTCTGTTCAGGTATTCTACAGATGCAGGCTACATTAAGTTGATTGTGGAGATTTAATCTGCTGCTCCTGAGGCTGCACAGAGAAATTTCCCTTTCTCTTCTTTGTTTGCACAGCTCCCGGGGTTCAGCTTTGGGTTTGGCCCCTCCTCTATGTGTAGGTCACCTGAGCATGTCTGTTCCCTGCCCTGACATGACGGGGCATGAGCAGCTGATTAGGGGCCTCTGGCTCACTCAGGCTGGTGGGAGGGAGGGGTACAGAATGAGGAGTGAGGTGGCAGAGGCCAGCATGACATTGCAACAGCCTGAGGCACGCCTTGTATTCTCCCAGGGAAGTTGTCCCTGGATCACGGTCCCCTGGCAGTGGTGGACTGCACAGGCCCCTGGGAGGGGAGGTGTGGATAATGACCTGTGCTTGCACACAGGCTTCTTGGTGGCTGCAACAGCAACCCTAGCTTTTCATGCCTGTCTCTGGTGTCCGCACTGATAGCTATGGCTCATGCCTGTCTCTGGAGCTCGTTTATGCGGTGCTATGAATCTCCTCTCCTCACACACCCCAAAACAATGGTCTCTTGCCTCTTAAGTGGTTCTGGACTTTTTCCCAGACTCCCTCTATGTTAGCTGTGGTGCACTAGCCTCCTTCTGGCTGTGTTCACACAGCCAACCCCAGTTCTCTCCCTAGGATCTGACTGAAGCCGGAGCCTCAGCTCCCAGACCCCACCAGTCCTGGTGGGTGAACAGACAGGCCTCTTGGGCTGCTGAGTGCTGGTCAGCACCAATCCCCTGTGCGGGAATCTCTCCACTTTTCCCTGTGCACCCCTGTTGCTACACTTTCCTCCGTGGCTCTGAAGCTTCTCTCCCCCACCCCCCTTCCCCTCAGGTGAAGGGGCTTCTTAGTGTGAGGAAACATTTCCTCCTTCACAGCTCCCTCTCAGAGGTGCAGGTCCCATCCTTACTCTTTTGTCTCTGTTTTTCTTTTTTCTTTTGCCCTACCCAGGTACATGGAGTTTCTTGCCTTTTGGGAAGTCTGAGGTCTTCTACCAGTGTTCAGTAGATGTTCTGAAGGAGTTGTTCCACACGTAGTTGTATTTTCAATGTATTTGTGGGAAGGAAGGTGATCTCCACCTCTTACTTCTCCACCATCATTTTTTTTTCTTTTTTTTTGTGGTATGCAGGTCTCTCACTGTCATGGTCTCTCCTATTGTGGAGCACAGGCTCCGGACGCGCAGGCTCAGCAGCCATGGCTCACGGGCCCAGCCACTCTGTGGTATGTGGGATCTTCCTGGACCGGGGCATGAACCCATGTCCCCTGCATCGGCAGGCGGACTCTCAACCACTGCGCCAACAGGGAAGCCCTTCTCCACCATCTTGAAGTTCCCTGGGACATATCATTTTCATTTCATCTGATCCTTCACAGAAAATATGGAAGCCAGAGAGAGTCAAATGTAAACTACTGAAGTAAATAAATGTCAATCTAGATTTCTATATTCAGAAACATGTATTCTTCTAAAATGATATTGAAATAAAGATAGTTTCAGATAAATAAAAACTGAGAGAAGATATTGCTGGCAGGCCCATATTACATGAGTAAATATAAATAATACAAGGACCAGTGCATAATTATTTTAATAATCCAAAAAAAAAAGACAGGGGACAAGAAAAAATGAAAGTAAAGTATTTGATCATTTTGACATCAAAAGCCAGGGCAACAGAAGAAAATATGAGTGAGTGGAACTGTATCAAACTAGAAAGTTTCTGTACAACAGAGAAAACCATCAACAAAATGAAAAGGCAACCTACTGAATGGGAGAAAATGCAAATCATATATCTGTTAACGAGGTAATATTAAAAATATATTAAAAAAAACTCACACAGCTCAATAGCAATAAAACCCCAAACAATCCAATTTAACATTTGGCAGAAACTGAATAGACATTTTTTCTAAAGAGGAAATACAAATGGTCCACAGGTACATGAAAAGATTCTCAATATTACTAATTATCAGGGAAATGAAAATTAAAACCACAATGAGCTATCACCTCACACCTGTTAGAATAGTTATTATAAAAAAATAAGAAATAACATTAACATGTTGGTGAAGATGTGGAGGAAAGGGAACACTTGTGCAGTGTTGGTGGGAATGACCTACACAGGAAGGTAAGTGTCTCCTCTTCCCATTTTCCTCTTTCCCACCGATTGTAATGTGGATAGGATGGTGGAAAATAGAACCATCATTCTGTTCCAGGAAATTGATGTTCAGGAGGTCAAAGAAATAAACCAAAGGAAGTCTGGTATGAAAGCCACAGACAGACACGAAATCAAACGTTGGCTTTTACCATCTCAAGCACTGTAATATTCCACAAGTTCCTGAAGTTCTCTAAGCTTCATTTTTCTCATTTTGAAAATAAGGATAATGTTACTATGAGAATCAAATGAGATTGTTATTGTTGTGAGGATTATTATATTGTGAGAATAAAATAAGGTGTGTGCAAGCTGCCTAGGTTACTGTGCAACTACAGAAAAATATTATTTCTCTTCCTTACTCTTTCCTATTAACTCTAAACACATGTTCTATTAAGTTTTTCCCCCAACTATTTGGCCGTAGATATGTGAAGCAAATTAATCATGAAAGTGTAATTTCTTCTATCTAATCTTCTGTCAATTCTATCCAGTGTATTTTTATCTCCCATGTTGTAGTTTTCATGTCAAGAAGTTTAAGTCTTTTTAAAAATATAGAAGTTGCATATCTTTACTTCATATTTTGAGCATGTGGGATTCGTTATAATTATTTTAATATCCTCTGCTAATTCTAATATCTGTGTCAATTTAAGGTTCATTTTGATTGATGGCTTTTTCTCATTACATTTGTATTTTCTTGTTTCTTTGCAAGCAAAAAAAAAAAATTATTGGATGTCTCAGACTTTGTGAATTTTACCTAGTTGGGTGCTGGATAGTTTTGTATTTCTATAAGGGTTCTTGAGTTTTGTTCTCAGATGTGGTTAAGTAATGTAGAAATGGTTTGATCATTTCATGTCTTGCTTTTAAGATGTGGTAATGGAGAAGTACTTAGTTGAGGGCTAGTTATTCCCTATACTAAGCAAGACATTTCTGTGAATTCTACCCAGTACCCCTTTCTAGTCTGGTTGATAAGCAAGTTACTATTCAGACCTTTGGGAGGGCTGCACCCTGTTACCTTTAATCCTTTCAAGTTTTTCTTTTTTCCCCTGGCCTCAGTTAACTCTCTCATATGATCATTACTCAGCTGAATACTCCAGCTGGACCATCTGTGGATATACAGAATTCTCTCCCTCTTTGTACCTCTCTCTCCTCTCCAGTACTTTCTCCTGTGAATGCCAGATGCTTGATCTGACTCTCAACTCCTCAACTTGTGGAGGGGAAATCCTGGAGTTACTTCATTTTTCTCCTGTCTTTCAATGATCCTTACTGTTTAATGTTTAGTGTCTTCAAAACTATTGTTTTATACATGTATTTTGTGTTTTTTGGCTGTTTTCTGAGAAATAAACAAGGCACATAAACCCATAACTGAAATACAATGTTTAAAAAAAAAAAAAAACAGAACAAAACTCTGTGATGGAAGATATACAAAATCTTATGAGAACACAGAAAAAGGAGCTAAAATGCTCTTTTGTTTTTATTGAATAAATAATAGATTTCTTTAAGGAAAAGATTATTTGTAAATATACAGAAACTATATTTTATATAATCAGTGTTTTAATACAGTCTGAAAGGTAGTTTTCCAGTTATCTATTGATGCTTAAGAAACCAATCCACAGTTTAGTGGCTTAAAACAATATCAATCATTTTAATATGTTCATAATCTGGGCCATTAATGATTTGACAGAGCTAGGCTGGGAGAGTGTTCTATTTCATGTAGCATCAATTTGAATCACTTGAGGATATTCAGTTGATGACTGGACTAAGGGACCAAGATGGCCATGTTTTGGCAAAGGCCACTGGAAGGTTGAGTTCAACTGGGCCCTTTTTCTTCTCTCTGTTCTCTAAGGGCCTCTCTGTGTGGTCTTTTACATGCAGGAGTGAGTATGTGTTTCAAATGTGTGAATATGAACAGGCAAAGCAGATATTTCTAAGGGAAGACACTCCATGTTTGACTCCCTACACAAACACTATAGAAAAAAAATCTCTATAATGTCTTTTGTTTATAGCAACATTCCAGGGAACAAATACCTATAGTAAAAACCAAATTCTCAGAATTATTTATGGTTGCCTGGTGGAGATCCCAGAAATAAGTGATACATAATGCTATAATTTTCTAACGTTAAAAAGTGTTTTCTATTAAATATTCTAACATTAAGAAGAGCGCATAAAAATTGACATTCTTGATTTACAATTCAACCACTAAAATATAACAAATTTGAAATGATTAATCTCACAGCACAGTATTTTTAAGGCTAAACATGATAATAATTTCTAGTGTCCTTAAAATAAATCTATTGAGATATTACAAAGCTTAACACCATTACTTTTATAAAAACAATACATATAATTAAAAATACTCCTGACAGATACATAAAATGTTCCATTCAAAAGTTAGTAAATCATATGTATATGAAACCTTCAAAGTGGAGGGCTGAATTCTACAAAAAAAAAAAAATTAAAAGAAGGTGGTAAATTTTGGATGACTCTTTAAAACTTGAAACTGCATGTAAAGATGTTCATACAGTCACAGCTTTACTATCTGTTTCTATTCTTATGATTTTCAATAAGTTCTTCCCAAACTTGATTTTTAACATGTATTACTGTAGATACATTTGTTCCCTTTATAATGAATATAAGAATGCTGTTTTCCTGTAATAGCTATTTCTTCATGTCCATAAAGTGTATCAATAGACTGAGCAAATTGTGTTTGAGAACAAAGTTCAAAAGAGATAGTAAAACATACACACACACACATGCACACACACTTCCCCACAACTGTGAATAGAAGACAGTAGAAAAAGAAAGGTAACATATATAGTTCCCCTGAGTTCTGTACTAGGGCAGATCTCATTTAGCTTCTGTATAAATGACCTTGAAACAGGAGTAAACCTGACCATACCTTGCTTTGAAAACAGTAGACAGAGCAGAGTCGGGATAAAGCTACAGGGAAATCTTAATAGAATATAGCCGTGACTGGGAATGCTACAGATGAAATTTAATGTGGAACAGTCTCATTTTAACATCACATGGGAAAATGCGAATATGTGGGGATGGTGGGAGAAATAGTGTATATAATTTAAAGCCAGAAATACAGGTGCTTTTTTAGTCCAAATAATTTCCTAAAATGCTACATGTCCTGTAAGTGTGCACATTGTGACAATTTGTATGTAGATTCTAGAAAAATGATATAAACATACAGATGCTAACTGCTAAAGCATATCATCCTGTATGTGAATTAAACACTTGAAGTTGTAATAATCATGTATGAATACATGTACCCTGGGGAGTTTGTTTTTGTTGCACTCATTTTTATCTACAAGACAGTAAAAGCTCATATAAAAGTGACAATGAAGAATGGGGATGTATATGGGATATTAAAATTTTACTTGTAAGTGAAATTACGTATTGTAGAGTAATCTAAAGATCAGTTAATGGGCAATTGTTTATCTACCTTTACCCAATATCTTTTAAAATTTTGTTGCTTTTTTTTTTCCTTTAGTTGTTGTGGTGGCTGTTTTTTGACAGTGATGAAAATACTCCTCTTTGTGAAACAGTCCCTCGTACGAGACTGTTCAAATGGTGGATGACCTTGAAGGTCTTGCTGTTAAATTTCTGTTGCTGTTGTTAATTTTCATAAATAAGTTCATAGCAAAACAACTCCAGTTCATTTCCTCTTTCAAGGTTGAATTTATTAATCAATAAATACCTGCTTTCTTCATGTATATTCTGAGTTTTTTTGGTAAATGTAAATTTTGATGTTTAAAAGTAACCATACTACAAATCAGCCTTTGTCCATTTGAAGGTAAGATCAGGGCAGATGTGAAAATAGACTGAGAAAAGATCAGAATACTTAGGTTTACCTTCTTTACTTCAGCCTCCAAACCAGGTTAAGAAATTAAGCTGGCTGAGAGGTAGAAACTACTATAGGGATGCTGGGAAAAATCTAGATGTAAGTGTTTCTCCTTACAAAAGCAGATATAAACACATTTCCCCCTAAGGAACTGAGTCTTAGACCTGCAGAGCAAAGTCAAGTCACTATGTTTGAGAATTGCTTCTTGAAACAATTCAGAGTTTGTATAACTAAGTCCTATTGTAGCTACACAGTTTTAGGAGTTCATGTGTGAAAGTTGGGAAGACAGTGACCCTACCTCTTTAATTTACTCTTTCTCAACTTAAGAGCTTTGGCTCTGGAGTCAAAGGCCCTGCGATCAAGCCTTGACCCTAACACATGATCTTGAGGAAATTATTTAACATCACTTTGCCCTGATTTCTTTGTCTTTACTGCTAGCTCACAGAGCTGTTGTAATGGTTACTTGACATAATTCACAAAAGAAAGCACAGTGGCTGAAATATAGGAAGTATTTATTGAATGTTAGACATTGATGATGCTGATAATTCTGCCTTCTTACTTACATATGTTTATAAAAAAATTAGAACTGCCAGGGCTAAAAAATACCAATTCACTGTTCTGTTTTATGATGAAGGAGATGACGATGATAACAAAGATGAAGAGGAACAATTTCTCACCTGTGGCTTTTGCTCTAAGAAAATAGCTGTTTATGAAAAATTTTGTATGACGCCTTGTGTGGTGCCATTTACAGAGAAACACTGAAGATGAAAATGATGATAATGTTAGTAGTAATGACAGTGATATTAAAATGATCACTTCCTTCAAGTAGAGCATATCTTTTTAAATTCAATTATGCCTCTATGTTATACATTCCCGAATAACTTTTCTGAATATAAAAATCAATGAATCAGTAATGATTCACTGTGTCTAATATTTGCTAAATACTGTGGAAAACCCCAAAAGATCTTGCAATATTTTGAAGAAAATAAGTTATTTGTGGGTAAGAAATTTATCATACTCATCTGACTATTCTCCACCCATCTGACACAGGGCCTGTGTTTAGCAAAGCACTGCTTAAATATATAAGTAGTATATGAAAAATAATAACTTATAAACAGGACAGATACATAATTAGAGATACCATGAATTATTAATTGAATCATTATAATCCATCCAGAAAAGATGAGGATTAAAAAGGGTACCCAGAAATTTAAAGCATAGTCTCTTAGGTGATTCACAATCCTGTAACTGCTTAAAGTAGGCATCTATTCATAATCCACTTTAATAATGCACAAACCATGGTTCCTTTCCCTTAGAAAACTGTTATCCTTTTTTTTTTTTTTTTTTTTTTAAATTTGGCTGTACCACACTGCTTGTGGGATCTTACTTCCCTGGCCAGGGATTGAACCTGCACCCTGCACAGTGAAAGCATAGAGTCTTAACCACTGGACCAATAGGGAACTCCCAAAAACTGTTATCCTGAATATTCCATATTGAGAAGCAAAACAGGAGAAATACATAATTAAGTTTATTGGGAAAAATATTACTGAACCTAAGTTCATATACCCTCATATACCCGACACACAGTAAAGCCAAACAAACTGAAATGTCGGAGTTTGGGACAGAGAAAAATTTATTGCAGGACTGAGCAAGGAGAATAGGTGGTTCATACCCAAAAAACCCCCAAATTTCCCTCAGGGTTTCAGCAAAGCATCTTATCCAGGTGAGGGAGGGGCGTCCCAGGGTATGTGATCAGCTTGTGCACAATTCTCTGATTGGTTGACGGTGGTCAATCTCTTAAGGCACCAAAAGGTTTGGAAGTTACATGTTCATGATCCTCAAGTAGTTAATTTTTTCCTTTTGGTGGTGTTTTTTATTTTAAACCACACACAACTTTTCTTTCTTTCTTTTTTTTAATTAATTAATTTATTTTTGGCTGCATTGGGTCTTCGCTGCTGCACACGGGCTTTCTCTAGTTGCGGCGAGCGGGGGCTACTCTTCATTGCGGTGCGTGGGTTTCTCATTGCGGTGGCTTCTCTTGTTGTGGAGCACTGGCTCTAGGCACATGGCTTCAGTAGTTGTGGCACTTGGGCTTCAGCAGTTGTGGCTTACGGGCTCTAGAGCACAGGCTCAGTAGTTGTGGCACACAGGCTTAGTTGCTCTGCAGCATGTGGGATCTTCCCCAACCAGGGCTCGAGCCCGTGTCTCCTGCATTGGCAGGTGGATTCTTAACCACTGCACCAACAGAGAAGTCCCTTGCTGGTGGTTTTTAGCATCTGAAAAACTCAGGAAATATGCATGAGATACTATTACCTAGGTACTTCAGAGAGACACTACAGCAGAGGATATGGGGGAAGGGTCTGTCTCAGGAAGGCCCCACAGAGTCCTGCTCAGTTACAAAAAGATTTTCTATGATCAAATAAATTTGAGGAGACCTAAGACAAACAGAATTAAAAGAGTTTTATATTTGCAGGACGTCTCAGACTATCAAATATAGTAATGTGAAATGGCAGCATCTCTAAAATAAATTAGAATGTGCAATCCTTAACCTATTCTAAGTATCTCATTAGACAATTGTTCTAAGGAACTCACAGTATTCTGTGGAAAACACTTACTAGGCAGATTGTGTATATCTCAGATTCAGATCAATGAAATTGGTTCTTATCAGCTGTAGTACTGCCCTGTGGGTCATTTTGGAAATTTTGAGGGTTGCTTTAGCCTTTTAAGTTAGCCAACGTTTAACATATTTTAACGTATATTATTCTATTGTATATTTTAAATTATTTGCTTTATGTTTCAATTAGGACGTTGCATTGTTTATTTTTAAATGTTATTTTGAAGATATGTGACATCGCTTATGAATTTTATTTTATGACAGATGTTAAAAATATTTGTTTATAGAAAGGAGACACTGGGACTTCCCTGGTGGCACAGTGGTTAAGAATCTGCCTGCCAATGCAGGGGACACATGTTCGAGCCCTGGCCCAGGAAGATCTCACATGCCGTGGAGCAACTAAGCCCGTGTGCCACAACTACTGAGCCTGTAATGTAAAGACCACGAGCCACAACTACTGAGCCCACATGCCACAACTACTGAAGCCCACGCACCAAGCCTGTGCTCCACAACAAGAGAAGCCACTGCAATGAGAAGCCCGCACACCACAAAGAAGAGTAGCCCCCTGTTTGCCGCAACTAGAGAAAGCCCGTGTGTAGCAACGAAGATCCAATGCAGCCAAAATTAAACGAATTAATTAATTAATTAAAAATAAATAAATAAATTTATTAAAAGAAAAGGAAAGGAGGCATTGAATCTCAAAGTCTCGACCACTATTCTGGGATTATCTCAACTAAGAAGTTTTAATTAATGATTTTAGGTTATTACAGTTTATAATAATTTTCTCCTGTTGGAGAAGGATGTTGTTAAAAGCTCCTTGTACTAGAAGATGGAAGAGGTAAAGAGGAGGCATAAAATGTGCTTTGGATTTCTGGAATAGCATTGAGGTAGCCATTTCCTCTGTTTGATTGAAGTATAGTACATTTACCTCAGTCATCATGGGGCACTTTTTGGGGTAAGAAGAAATTTTCCTTTACCCTTCTAAGTTCTTTTGGCTTGTCTAAGAATTAAATTGACATGAGACAGATTAACAGGATACAAATTTTTAAAGAAGTTTAGTACCATGTATACATGGGAGAGACCCAGGAAAGCTGAGGAAAACTCACCAAAATGGTTGAAACCCTCACCTTAAATATCATCTTCAGCTAAAAAATAAAGGGATATTGGGGGTAATGTTTCGAGGCTTAAGAAAGGAGGAAGGCAACCCACATGGAGATGGAAAAGCAAATGTTTGCTAAACAAATGTTTGCTGGGCCATGTAGAGATGATGAAACAGAGTGGACCGATTTCTAGGCATTTTTGAGCTTACCTCACCACACCTAGCCCATATGTTTTGCAGGTATCTCTGATGATAGCTCTATTCTGGGAACAGGCCCTCTATATAAATTATTTTGGGTAGTTAAGAGAGAAGTAAAAAGGAAAGCCTCCTGAGACTTCTATTTCTTAAAAATTATCAACCTAAATTAATCCTTATGGCCAAAGAGACACATTTTAGGATGATGAATTTTCCTACATGTTCCTCTGGGCAAATGGTTACCGTTAGGAGTGATAATTTCATGGTATGTCCTTATTTGAGCCTAGATTCTTACTTAAAGCTCAGGCTCTGTCACTTTGAAAACTAAAGTCTCCTAGCAAACAATCTACTCGTTTACTTAGCAATTTGAGCTGTGAGTGTTTCAATTAGTTCCCCAGCCATTGTTTTAAAATTAGAGAATTGTCAGCCTAAGCAAGGAAAAGTACACCTTTACTTAATTGATGATAGGTTGGTTCAGCCCTTACTCTGAACTCCATGAACCTTCTGACTGACAGATTTCTCACAGCAATCTTTAAAATACACTCCTTTTCAGAATTTTCATGTTACCTCAAGGTTTTAGCTTTCTTTATATGTGTTTCTAATTCAGCCCTAGGACATCTGGATCTCCCAGGGGCCTGAACAACATTTTTGATAATTTTAAATTGGTTGCCAAAATTTAAAGATCTAAAGATTTTACATGAATATATGAATTTATCACTTCCCTTGAAAAATCTGACTTATCTGGCCACAGCGATTGTGCATTCTCACATGGAAACAATCAGTTGGACCTGAGTGGCTTTTGAATATATATATATTACCTATTCCCCATAATATCTGCTATTCCCTAGTGTTTGCCTAACACTGAGGCCAAGTTTTACTTGCTATTCAGTACTGTGCTTTATTGTTGTTCTCTTGATACTAAAGAGGGAAATGAATAAAGAGACTGCATGCTTCAAGAAACATTCTTATGTGTCTAATATTCAAGTTGTGTCACTGTCTAACAAATATTACTGAGATCCTGTTTTCGAGCAGCCCTGGTACACTTCTCTTATTTATATTGCCTGCTTGACCCCTAAAGTCATTTCTGTAGCAACAGTTGACTTTAGGGCTTAGATTCAACAGTCAGAATGTAGTGAGTAGCCTTATTCCTCTGCCATCTTCATGAAATTCTATTGTTCTTTTACGTTTGATACCTTTGACTAGAACCTACTCATTTGGGGTTTGCTTTTGTTAAGAAAAAAAATTGAAATTTGAAGTGTGTTAATAAGGTAAGTGTATGATTTAAGTCATACTTAAGATCATTTGTTTTGAAACAATATAAGCTTGAAATGGAGTATCTTAAGAGATTTGTGGAAATACAGATGAATGCAAGACTAAAGATGAATTTTAATAATTCAACAATTGCAGTGCCATATAATGCAAAGAATGTTGTACTAAGAATTGGGAGACCTAGACACTAAGAAGCTCGTTGTGAGCCTTTGAACAAACTACTTAATCTCCCTGGACATTAACCTACTCATATATAAAATGAATGTTGTGAAACATTCTCTATAAGAATGTTGTGGGATAAAATAAGAAAGTATTTATAATTATTCTAGGATGGTTTAATATCAGTTGTAAGGTTTAATTACACTGTTCCATATTAAAATTCATAATTCAAACAAAAATGAGAAATAAAATAGTCCAAAAGATTTCAGATCCAGAGAGCATCAGCTTCTTCCCCAAATGAAGTTTATCTTTGAGTAGATGGTGGCCATCCTAATAGGTTCATGTCTAGAATGTGAAACATAAGAGTTGGTTAGAATACCACTGAGAACTAGATCTAAGTTATTGATAACTGAAAAAGATTATAATGAGGTGCATTGAAATGTATTAACAACGGAATCATAGATCATGACCAATTGATCACATTAAAGATGGAGTAGAAAACACTAGGAAAAAGTTCAGAGCAGCACGTGAAACAGTAGAATGTAATGCTGTCTTGAAAATTTGTCCTTATTTCTACCTATTTTCTTATGCAGAAATATGCTTTTTCATATTGTTCAGTTCTGTTGGATGTTCTGCATATTGGTCCTATAACTTTATTTATGGGAGTGACAGGTCACCCAAATTAGGTCTGTCTGATCTCGTATCCCAATTCACAGTGATTATTCTAGAAATTATCAAGTAACAAAGACTGTATCAGAGGTTTCTTCACTGAGTTATTTCAGACACAGGTGGTTGAGGAAGACTTTTTTATTTCCTTCTTCTCTGGTCATAGAGCCTATGGATTCAAGACCAATACTGTCAGCAGCCACTTCTTTTCCTCCTTCCACATTTACTTGGACTCGAATAAGAGACCATGAAATTACAGAGATAAGTGATGTGAGAACTAGATAGAGCCTGAGAACATTCAATTCCTTGGTTATTAGCACCCTTAAGGCCAACTCCACCCATTCTCTTTCTGTGTTTTTGTTCTCTGTTCCAATAAATGCCCCATTTCTCTCTAATATAATATGAGTAGCTTGCATAAGTATTGGTTACCAAAGAACACTGAAAAGAAGATATCTTATCATAGAAGATAATGCCAGTCTATTTTTAGGGAATAATTAAACTGTAGTTTAAAACTCTCAAAACTAGTAAGACATTTAGGAAGGAAAATTGAGAAATTACTTTAGAGAGTGTTCTTTATTTATTACTATGTCAGAGCAAAGATTTTAATGTCAGTAACTCTTTGTAGAGAACTGAAAGAAATTAACAAAGATAGCTGCACACATTCTGGTTGTTGTCACCAGAAGAAAATTTGCTCTGAGAAAATGAGGGAGTTTTTTTTTCATGAGTTTAGAGATTTAAACTGCATAAAATTTAATACATATCACAAAAAGCCACCTACCCCCATAGTATTTCTTGATTTTAAAATGAAAAAAAAAACCCTTAAGTTATGCACATACTTAAGATTGAAAAATATCTTCTGAACACATACAATGAATATTTTTTCCCATGCTTATCACAATTCTATCCCCACTCATTTGAATGCAATTTACCATCGTCATAACGTTCTGAGGGACAGCCTATAGAGATTGTGTTGTGATGTCAAATTGCTATATGAAAACAATTTTGATAAGCTCATGGACACCACATTATAATGACAAATTATAACGACAAAATGGTTTCGGTGTTTCCATGGAGACCAAATTACAATGTCAAATTGATGGCAAAATGAGGTCAATACAAATCTACACAGACCAGATTGAGATGTTAAAACAATGCAAAACAATATCACCACAGTTCTGGGGAAGCTATGCTATGATGTCAAGATGATGGGAAAGCACTATCTAGGATGATGTCAAAACAGTCACAGAAAAGATGTCAGTGAAAATCTCAGTAGCATCTTTCATGATGACAGTACAATAGAATACTATTATTAATGCAGATTTCGCCAATGGTAAAATAAATCCAGTGAAACTGAGAAAATGGGAAGCTTACACATTTAAGTATTTTGACTCTAAACATTGTTTCATTTTAAGTTCTTAAGAACTAAGCGCTTAGTCGCAGAAGTTAGGCTGAGAAAACTAAGCTATATTACTCAGTGGTGGAAGTTATTTATTGAAGAATCTGTTTAGATGTAAATGACTTCCCTCATTTACAACACAACTATCAAAGGACCCACAGGGAGATAGTCCGATTAATTCAATCCTCTCTAGAAGGCTTCCCAGGCAGAGTTTTCTCTTGAAATGTCTTTGAGGCATGCACCCTCCTCCCCTTGGGATGGTTGTCACACATTTTAGTTCTT
Organism: Lagenorhynchus albirostris; assembly: GCF_949774975.1. Lineage (NCBI taxonomy): Eukaryota > Metazoa > Chordata > Mammalia > Artiodactyla > Delphinidae > Lagenorhynchus > Lagenorhynchus albirostris. Next base: position 19,393,745 of record NC_083111.1, read on the forward strand.
CTTTCCTAAAGATGTTAAAATATTTACAGTTACATTTTTGTATTTTATAAATTATAAACCAAGTAGTTTAACACTTCCTTAAACCTGGCATTGTCAAAAATAGTATGAAGCATGATGTTATCTTCACTGATACAGATTATTCCCATTTGTTCTTAAATAATAAATTATATTGATGCAATTTATCTTGAATAAGTGCAATAAATATTTTAACCTAATGCTAATGACAATCAGTTCGTCTGTTAAATGCAAATGGAATAGAATACATTTATCATGGTTTTGCAACACCATATCCTTTTTTTTCTTCCCTATAATGGTAAATCTGATTTCTTCTAGAAACAAAAGACAACATGTTATAGGGTTATAGAAACATTTTGATTACTTAAAAACAATACTTTCATAAATTACAAAAAGATAATGATACTTTGTTGCACTATTTGAGTTTGTATTATTCTTACAAGTGTGAGCCATTCCAGGTTTGTGGATTACCATTCCATGTGGTGATAAAGACCATGCCTCAGAATGCAAACATTTAAATATGTTGGCTAAGTTAACTGGATGATTCACTTACATTCAACAAACATATTTTAGTTGAATCTATGTGCCAGATAGTATGCAGGGTCAATTTAATCAAATGGTTTTAGAGATTCATTTTACAAGATTTACGAATTGATTTAAAATGCTCATCATTTAAGTTGAACTGATCCATCTGCTATGAACACAGGAATCTCTGTTCTTTAGATTTTAGCTTCTTTCTCTTTTATGTTGCTTTCTCTTCCATTTTAAGGGGAAAGAGGGTAAAAGATTATAAGGGAAGAGTTCCTTGAGAACCCCCTGTCCATATAGCTACTGTGGTTATAAGACCCCCTCAGGGTGGAACACACAGGTCTCACTTCAAGAAATTGCACACAATTTTCATTCATTCTTCAGGGGACACAGAGCCAGGGACAAAACATGCCTAGACCAGCATATTTATCCAACTGACACCAGTTCAAATTAAACATATGAAGAGGAAAAGTAATAATAATAATAAACCAATGGCCTTCCTAATGCAGAGGCTGCAGACCTTCAGTGGAATCCTAGCTCTACCAATGTGTGAAGTTTGGCAAGTCATTTACTTCCCTGAATCAGTTTTTTTCCATTGTAAGACACTAAAGACAAATAGGAAACCATCTCTCTCTCTAAGCAGAGTTAACAAGACCAGCACCTGTGCTCCTGCAGCTGTGCTCTTTTAGAGTCTCAGAGACAACATAGGACTTTGTGACACCTTAGAATACACTGTTTTCTCCAATCCAAAGGGCACATGGGATATCCCTTATGGACCTTCTTTGTTATCTCGTTATCACCAATTAAACAGAGTTTATTAAAAATCATAGTCTACAATCATTTTGAACTTTTGAGAGTTTTTTGTAAGATCGAATATTACCTACATTTACAAAAGAGAACTATAGACCACTGCAGATAGAAAAAAAAATAGATGCTGAATGAAGCAGAGGTAATTGACAAAACCGTGATGGAAACTGTAAGGTAGAAAAAATAATTTACCCTCTACCATTCTATGCTCTTGGCTGCAGCAACCCTATGCGCCCCCCTACCCTGGTAATAAATTACAGGTTAACAGGAGAAAAATAAACAGAAATTTAATAATAATGTGTATACCTCCGGTATACACGGGAGATGACAGGAAAACTGAGTAACTCCCCAAACGGCCCAAACTGTCACCTTAAATACCATCTCCAACTAAATACAAAAGAAGATTTGGGGGGTTGAGGGAGCCAGTATGACAGGCTATCAGGAAAAGCACAGTGAACAAAGGTAAGTTTGTTATGCAGATTTAGGTCCTTGCCTTCTCCACTGATAAATTTCTAGAGATTTAGCCAGCCATCTCTTCCTGGTAGAGAGAGAGAGATACCCCCTTACAAACGGAGATTTCTCTTATAAATGTAACTGTATCTTATAAAAGGAAAACTTCTACTTAGTTTTCCGAGCTTTGCTGTATCTACTGTTTCTTAAAAATAAACAGCCTAAAATAATTCTTATGCTAAAGAGACACATTTTAGTGTGGCAAATGCTGCTCCCCTTCAAAATAAAGTAACAACAATATGGTAGCAGCGGAGGTGCCTTAAAAAACTACAAATAGAATTACAATATGACCCAGCAATCCCACTACTGGGCATATACCCTGAGAAAACCATAATTCAAAAAGAGTCATGTACCAAAATGTTCATTGCAGCTCTATTTACAATAGCCCGGAGATGGAAACAACCTAAGTGTCCATCGTCAGATGAATGGATAAAGAAGATGTGGCACATATATACAATGGAATATTACTCAGCCATAAAAAGAAATGAAATTGAGCTATTTGTAATGAGGTGGATAGACCTAGAGTCTGTCATACAGAGTGAAGTAAGTCAGAAAGAGAGAGACAAATACCGTATGCTAACACATATATATGGAATTTAAGAAAAAAAAATGTCATGAAGAACCTAGGGGTAAGACAGGAATAAAGACACAGACTTACTAGAGAATGGACTTGAGGATATGGGGAGGGGGAAGGGTAAGCTGTGACAAAGCGAGAGAGAGGCATGGACATATATACACTACCAAACGTAACTACCAAACGTAGATAGCTGGTGGGAAGCAGCCGCATAGCACAGGGAGATCAGCTCGGTGCTTTGTGACCGCCTGGAGAGGTGGGATAGGCAGGGTGGGAGGGAGGGAGACACAAGAGGGAAGAGATATGGGGACATATGTATATGTATAACTGATTCACTTTGTTATAAAGCAGAAACTAACACACCATTGTAAAGCACTTATACTCCAATAAAGATGTTAAAAAAAAATATGGTAGCAGCACAGATGAAGTCAAGAAAGGAGGCTATAGTTATATACTCTTATTTTTACTTTCCTTCTATCTCTTATGCCCTATCACATATTTTTTTGAATGTAGCTCATTATTAAATTTTATCTTTACCTTTTATATAATACCTAGTGCAATAGAAAGTTCTAGCCTTTGCCCCCAGCTCTGGGGAGGTTACCTCAAAGCCCTTGGAAAGTCCTGCTTGATAAGGGTATCTGTTTAAGTGGGAAACTTGGGCCATGTCAGTCCATGCTAAAGTGATTTTTGTTGGGGCTCTTAGGTCTTATAGTATCATCTTGACCTCTGGAGGGACTACAGACTAGGATTAGCCAATATGAAACGTGAGATCTGTCAACGTGACCAACCCCCAATAAAATCTCCGTCTTAAGGCTTCAGTGGGCAATATTCCCTGTATATTGCTAGGAAAAGTAAGTGAGGAGTCTGGCTTCTGATTAAAAACCTGTGTGTGATTTTTCAGGCCTGACCGTAGGTAATCACAAAGGCTTTACCTGGCAGGGGAAAGTTGCCCTCCTCATGCCAGACTTGGTGCACAGCTGGTTCATGCCTGTCTCTGAAGGGGGTTGCAGTCAAGGACTCAGGTCCTTCTGGCATGTCATGCTTTTTCACATATTTACATTCCTAACCCTGGTGCCTTGCTTTCCAGTTCTCCATCTAAGGTCTTCAACTGAGGTCCTCTTCAGGTGCGTCTGCCAAGGACTTCTTACTAGGGGAGGAGAGGGAAATTGGGAATATACTCTTCGTTGCTCTTACTCAGTACCTAGTACTTTCTCCACTCTACCCCTCCCTTTCCCCATCCCACCGATCTCAAAATCCATAAAATTTTGTGCAGGACTCCCTCAGAATTGAGAAGATTCCCATGTCTGCAATGATTCACCTGACCCTAAACCAGTACCCGTTCCCTGGGGGAAAATGGAATATGGGGAGTCAGTGCTTTCTCTGGCTTTAGACTTGCTTGTATCATAGTAATTGAATGCCTAACTGTTTCAATTTTGGCTTGTTGCTTTTATTGGCTACTAGGACACCTGGCAACTCAGCTTTCCCAGTTCAGCTGACCTCCTGACTACCACCCTCCTCACCACCCACAGTTCCACTGGGAGAGGACAACTGGAAGGACTGTGCTTAGTTTCTGCTGGTCCCTGTCCTACGTGCTTTTTCCTCTTGCTGATTTTAATATGCATTTCTTCACTGTAATAAATCGTCCCATGAGTATGAGCTTTGCTGAGTTTTATAAGTCTTAGTGTATTATTAAAACTTGGAAACCTCCAGAACATGCATGTATTTTATTTTATTTTTTTAAGATACTATTTTGATGTGGACCTTTTTTAAAGTCTTTATTGAATTTCTTCCAATATTACTTCTGTTTTATGTTTTAGTTTTTTGGCCGTGAGGCATGTGGGATCCTAACTCCCTGACCAGGGATCGAACCCACACCCACAGCATTGGAAGGCAAAGTCTTAACCACTGGACCACCAGAGAAGTCCCATGCATGCATTTTAAATTATATCATTAAGAAAACTATGTGTGAACACTGCTTTCAATACACATGTATATTTTCTCAACTCAAATGTAAGAAATCAGAAATCTTCCCAGAAATTTGTTAAAACTTTATGTAGTACCATCAATAGCATTTAGTTGTACTTTTGCTTCCATAAAAAGGACCAAGAAACTCTTGGCGGGTGACTTCCAGTTTTACAATACCTGGACCAAACAGGGTAGGTATATTTAGCTGCATAGAACATGAGATGTGAAAATGAAATAGTAAAATTACAGCAAAATCATTTGCTTTAAAAAATGGATTTTCCTTATAAAAATGATTTCTGTAACTATCAAGCATTCCTGCAGCATTAAAAAAAAATCAAAGTTGGTATTTCAGAGCTGAAAGGGAATATGATAGCCAATTCAATGTACTAATTTTTAAAATTTAATTTAATTTTTATACAACAGGTTCTTATTATTTATTTTATACATATTAGTGTATATATGTCAATCCCAGTCTCCCAATTCATAACACAACCATTCTAAAGATGCCACCTCTTAGAATTCCACCCCCTGCTTATTCAATCAAACACTAATCTAGGTACAGCTGTAAAGAGACTATGAAAATGTAATTAAGATTATGAAGTTTAAAATAGGGAGATTTCCATGGATTATCCAGGTGAGCACAATCTAATCACTTGTGCCTTTAAAAGCAGAGAAAGTTCTCTGGCAGAGTTCAGACAGATGTGGCAGAAAAAGGAAGCAGAGACCAGATGAGGCAGAAAGGAAGGTCAAAGAGATTTGAAACATGGCAAGAACTAGACCTATCACTTACTGGCTTTGAAGATGAGGAAAGGGACAATAAGGCAAGGACTGTGGATGCTTTCTAGAACCCAATGGCCATCAAAGAAACAGGGACCTAGTCGTACTGAATTCTGCAACACTCTAAATGAACTTGGAGGTAGATTCATTCCTATAGACTCCACAAAAGAATGTCGATGTCTTGATTTTGACCCTGTGAAACCCAGAGAATAGACCTGCTGAGCCATTCTGTGCCCTGAATTTTGAGTTGCAGAACTTGCAACTGGTTTTGTTTTAAGCTGCTAAATTTGTGATAACTTATTATGGCAGCGGTAGACAACTAAAACCATTACTTTTACAATTTTCTTTTTCTTTTTTGCTTTCCTTTTTTTGTGGTACGCGGGCCTCTCACTGCTGTGGCCTCTCACACGGCGGAGCACAGGCTCCGGACGCGCAGGCTCAACGGCCATGGCTCACGATCCCAGCCGCTCCGTGGTACGCCGGATCCTCCCGGACCGGGGCACGTACTCGTGTCCCCTGCCTCGGCAGGCAGACTCTCAACCACTGCGCCACCAGGGAAGCCCCTTGACAAATGAATTTAACAAGTTAAATACAAGGTCAATATACAAAAGTCAACTGAATATATATACCAGAAACAAACAAGTAAAAAATAAAATTGTAGGGCTTTGGGGCTTCCCTGGTGGCGCAGTGGTTGAGAGTCCACCTGCCGATGCAGGGTTACACGAGTTCGTGCCCTGGTCCAGGAGGATCCTGTGTGCTGCGGAGCGGCTGGGCCCGTGAGCTTGTGCTCCGCTGCGTGAGAGACCACAGCAGTGAGAGGCCCGCGTACTGCAAAAAAAGGAAAGAAAAATAAAAAAATCATTTGTCAATTAATTTGGAGTTGCTTTTTTTTTAGGTATTCAATTATTTGCCCCCTAAAAGACAATTTTATTTCTTTATTTTTGAAATCTGAAGTTCTTTTATTTTTCGTTTTGCCTTATTGTACTGTCTGGAGCTTCTACTATACTACTGAGTAGAGATGTTGAAAGGGCATTACTTTTTCTTTCCCAAATAAAAATTCTCAATATTTCATCATTGAATGCAATGCTTGATGTGAGTGTTCTAAATTCTTTTTATCTGACTAAGAAAATTCCTCTCTGTTTTTCCTATAAATTCTTACATAAAGTGATACTGAATATTATCAAATATGTTTTCTGCATCTTCCCAGCCGCTCCACGGCATGTGCGATCTTCCTGGACCGGGGCACGAACCCACGTCCCCTACATCGGCAGGCGGACTCTCAACCACTGCTCCACCAGGGAAGCCCGTTTTCTGCATCTTTGATGTGACTTTTTTGTTGTTGTTGGAAAGGAAAGCTTGCTTTATTCAGGAGGCTGGCAGCCAGGGGAGAAGGTGGACTCGTGTCCAAGAACCAACTCCGTCGACATGACTATTTGATTTTTCTTCTTGTTTTTGTTAATATGGCCAATTATATTAATTAATATTAAAGTTATTTTTTTTCATATTTACACCCTCAAATACGTTAGTAAATTATTTATCATTTATTTGTATATTGCTGGATTTTAAAAATTGTGTTTCTGTGATTATGTGTGATATTGTCCTGTAATTTTCTTTGTTGTAATGTCGTCTTCAGGTTTTGGTGTCAAAGCCATGGGGGTCATAAAATAAGTTGGAAAGGGTTCTTTTTTTTCTAGTCTCTTAAAAAGCTTATGTCAAATTGGTATTACAATATTCTTTGAGTTTGGTTTTGTTTGATGATGTCATCTTGGCCTGTGATTTCCTTTGTGGAATTTAAAAAATAACATTTAAAACTCTTTAATTTAAATTTGATAATTGTTAATATTATTTTTTGTAAAAGGTGGAGGATATATAATATTTACTTTTAATTTTTGATATTGATAATTCATAGTCATGCCATCTGTGTCTAATAAATCTTACCTGTTGTTTATAACTTTGCTTTGTTGTTGCCCTTTCTCATAGATTTGTTTTCTATTTTGTTATTTTTGGTTCATATTCATTATCTTTTTAATATATTCTTTGAGCTTAATGTGTTATTCTCACACTGTTTTCTTGTAGTAGATGCTCACATCATTATATTTAGCCTTTATTCTCTTCCAACATATGCATTTAAGATTATAATGGCTCCTCTAAACATAGTTTAGCTGCATCTCACAAGTTTCAATATGAATTATTATTATTGTTATTATTAAATTTAAAATATTTTCTAAAACTCATAGTGACTTTTTTCTTTGCCATCTGATCAACTGAATGTGTGATACTGAATTTCCAAACTTCTTAGGATTCTTCACCGTTTAGCCACAATTTTGATTGTTGCTCTTGGAAATTGTAGTTATCATAATGAGAAAAATAGTCTCAAATGCCAGGCTCATCTCTTTTGGCCCCCTCAACTTTTGGATCTGGTTGTGCAAATTCTCACTCTACTTATTGTAGGTAATTCTTGTAGTTTTTCGTAATTCTCTGATGTTTTCAATTTGTTTATTATTATTATTATTTTAATATTTCTCTAAAGCTAGTTAGTGATTACAAGAAGTATAATCTTTCTGGAGTGAAAAAGTTCTTCATGCCCCTCCAATCAGCTTTCAAAATTAAAGTTAGAACCATTACCAGCTACTCAGTTTAATAGGAAATTGAGAATCTTGCATAAAATTATCCATATTGAGAAATTCAACCTGATCTGAAATTATGTTTCTTTCTACCTGATCTAGCATTCTCAGAATTCATGTGTACCTACTCCCTAGATTGTTGCCAACATAAATGATCAAGTTATTGAAATTCTTTTGGCATATAATCTTTATTATGCTGACCTTAACTGCATATTTACCTGCTCGGACATGCAGGAAACTGACTCTATTTAAATTTCTAGGAACAATGAGATATGGTATATGGAGTAAGCAAGATAATTCAAACACATTTAAAAAAAGAATTATTTTGTTTACCTTTCTTCAGGTAAAGTCATTATAGTATTGTCAGTCAAAGCAAGAATATCCCATCAGAGAGATGTTCTGAGAAACTGAGAGATGCTCTGAAAGAAAGAGAGGATGAGAGATTGTTTCTATAGGCAAGTGGAGTTTACATATTTGGAATACTCAGAGCCATCTATATTATTTCCAATGACCTCTTTGCAGTTCCCAGCCTTCTACTCTGCCTGAATGAGAGCTCTAACTCTTAAGTAGCAAATTCAACCTATGTTCTAACTTAGGAACTTACAGGATATGTCTATCTACTTTCAGTGGTCTGGCAAGTTTACCAATTCAGATAAGTTTGTTAATTTGAATTAAAATTCCAACTTGTAGAATGGACCAGTTTTCAAATAGATGGTTCCAGATCACCAAACTTGGACAAAAAAGAAGAGCTTTTTCCAAGCTATCCCCAAACCAGTAAAGATTGATAGCTTACCTAAAATTGGATTGGTGTGTTAGATATTTAGGTAAGAACAGTCTTGAGAAAAGGCTATCAGTCAAAATGTTGCTGACATAAACAATATTGAAATAAATAGCTGATGAGGCACACTCTGTTGAAATAAATGTTCATTTCATTGCAATATGCCTCATCAGCCATTTATTGCAATACTATAGATATGTGTAGTATAAATAACAGAGTTTATAATAGGTTGTTATTAACGAAACTTATAAAAATGTAAATTACATATTTGTACATGATAGGTCTTATAAATAAGTAAATATATGTGTATAGTATGAGAGATAAGTATTTGTGATATGAAATACTTTTTAAACTCTGAATCAAGCAATGTATTAATACCTAGAATGAAGATGTTTATAATTGAATCTTATTAATTTATCACTGGTTCTGATGATACAGAACACACTCTCTTTACAGCTGCAGTTCTCCAGAAGCATCATATTGTATTGGTAATTGGAATGTGGACAAAATAACGAGTCTAGCACCACAAGATTTTTTGCTTTATTCTCCCAGCAAAAACAACAAAAATCATTTAACCATGACCTTTTTAAAGTCCTTCTATTTTGTGGCCATTTGAGTATCTACTTTTTTCAGACTTTGAGATATAAATGTTATGGTGGCATAAACTCTGAACCCAAAGACATAGATTCAAGTCGTGGATCTCCAATTTATTGACATAAAAGAAAAAGTCATTTAACTTTTCTGCACCCCAGTTTTCTCACATGCAGGATGAAAGGGGACAATTAGATATTTCTCAGGTTTGTGCCAAAGCTAATGTACTATAATTCTATGGATTGACTTTAAAAAATATATCCTCTCACAAATTTGTCTTAAGTGTCATTGTAGTGTTTCATAAAAAGCTAAGAAATAACTAGAGAAAAAGCTTTCTCTCCACATATCTACATTAGGATAAAGATTATCTTCCACTTGAAAAAATCTGAAACATCGAAGTACTAAAAATGCACTTGATTTTTAAAAACAGTATTAGACAATTGAAGGCTCCTGTAAGCAACATATAATTCCTGTAACATAACATAGAAAACATAAATAAATTTAACTCAGAACTGCAGGGTTAGACAACTCCAAGGGGTACCACTCATTATTTACATAGAACACCTTTCAGATCCTTTAAATTTTAAAAGGCTGAAAATGCATAATATTAGTGTGAATATAGAGATCAAGGCACTCTAATGTACAGAACATTAATCCTTGATGGACAGAATTTGTTTAAAAATTATTTCAAAATTTATATGTACATTTGCTTTGATTATTTTCACGTCTAGGATTTTTATTCATAGGACACATGTGCACAAAGTTGTATAAATATGGATGTTCTTTCCAACATTGTTAAGGAAAATCAACCAAACATAAAAAAAAAAAGATTTAAATAAAACAAAGAGAAACAAATGAATTGGGAGAAACTAAAAATCTGGTAGTAGGGGTCTGCCTACATAAACAGATGCAATATTATACAATTATACAAAATTTACAAATGCACAATTAGTCCACCATCAAAAATGTAAAAGAAGTTAAAATGTGTGTACTGAAATGGGCAAATTTACAAGATGTACCATATTTCATCAATTTTAAGATGCATCTCTGCATATATTAACATTCCTGAAATTTAGATAATGTCAAAATCCTATTTTCCAGGGGGAGTTTTGATGCAATTTCATTGCCTGCACAACAAAACACCAGGCTCAAACTTGTGGAGTAACGGTCAACTGCCAGGAAGTGAAAGCTGGTCAGCTACATGTAAACCAATGAAATTAGAACACTCCTTCACACAATATACAAAAACAAACTCCAAATAGTTTAAAGAGGTAAATATAAGATGTGCCACCATAAATCTCCTAGAAGAGAACATGGGCAAAACGTTCCCTGAATAAATCATAGCAATATTTTCTTAGATTACTTTCCCAAGGCAAAAGAAATAAAAGCAATATAAAAAAATGGAGCCTAATCAAACTTAAAATATTTTGCACAGTAAAGAAAACAATCAACAAATGAAAAGATGACCTACAGAATGGGAGAAAATATTTGTAAACATTGCGGCCAACAAGAGGTTAATATCCAAAATATACAAACAGGTAATACAGCTCAATATCAGAAAAACAAACAACCCAAGTAAAAAATTGGAAGAAGACCTAAACAGACATTTCTTCAAAGAAGACATCCAGATGGTTCCTATGCTTTTTATGGTTTCTTTTAAGAATTGCTAAATCAAGGGCTTGAAAGAACAAACACTAATATTGTGAGAAAAAAATATGACTTTTGTGACTACAAATTTAAAAAGTAATTTCAAGTGGGTGGTTTTTAAATATGAAATTGTAGAATATCTTAGCCAATCTTTTTTATTTGAATTTTCCTTTTTGATGCATGTACAAAATAGCCTATGAAATATGTGTCTAATTAAAACTAAAAGAACAAATATACAGTGTTTACATTCTAAATGATAAAAAAAATCACATTATAGTTTAACTGGTAGCATTTTTCTTTTCTCTTGGAACTTAAAATAATGGTGCATCTTTTAATAGATGATGTCTTAGATTGGATGAAATATGGTATTGTTAAGTGAAACAAAAGGATAATACAAAACAGGGAAACCATATATTCTTATTTCTGTGGGAAAAAAAATAAAAGAGAATTGACTTTTGCATCCATGTACATGGAAATTATCTGGAAAAATACAAAAGAAATTTTAAAATGTGGACAGGGAACATGGAACCTGAATGGGAAGTGGGAGTTTTTCATTGAACTTCCTTTTATACTTTTTTTTTTTTTGCCATGTGCAATTTTCATAATAATGAAATCAGATTATCTTCATACTTCTACAGGAAGCATTGGATGAGACCCAGCAATAAAAAAGTATTGATAAGACTGCCTAAATGATTACAATTATAATAATTTATATAGCATTTTTTACATTTCCACACCTTTATATCTCCAGTTTGTACTTTTTTTTTTTTTTTTTTTTTTTTGTGGTATGAGGGCCTCTCACTGTTGTGGCCTCTCCCATTGCAGAGCACAGGCTCCGGACGCGCAGGCTCAGCAGCCATGGCTCACGGGCCCAGCCGCTCTGCGGCATGTGGGATCCTCCCAGACCGGGGCACGAACCCGTGTCCCCTGCATCGGCAGATGGACTCTCAACCACTGCACCACCAGGGAAGCCCCAGTTTGTACTTTTGAAAAAGTTAGAAAATGATGCATTAATACTTAAGTAAAATTGCATAAGGTAATTTCCTCTCCACTCTATCTTCTTTTTATCTCAGAGTTTGCCCATCTCATTGATTTCCATGATCATTTGACTGTTGCCATTTCTCACTCAATATTTACTCAAGAGGAAGAAGAAAGATGAATTTTTCACAGCACACTTTTGAACAAACTCACAAGAAGGAATACTCAATTTTCAAAAAATGAATAACTTATGCCAGCCCATGAATACACATACAAAACAATTATTTACACAAAAATAAGTTATTAAAATGAGAATTGTCATTTATGGACAATTGAAAAGCAATGAATCTGATACACTATATTTGTAAACAGTATCACTTATACAAAAAAAGTGCTGTGAATTTCTCCTAAATTATTAAGAAGACATATGTGGCTAAGTATATTATTTCCTCTTATATTAATTTATTAATGTGAACTATATTTTTAATATAAAATGATTTTATGAGAATACAATGCCCCACATCAGTACTGGTCCATCATTAGAGTACGAGCCTTGTATATTTATGAAAATTCATCCCTAGCATTTTTATAGAGCCTAGAATTAACAATACCACATGTTGTTAATATAAGGTTAAGAGGGCTGTGGGACAAAGAATAAGGTGAAATTAATGTACATAGGATAGATATTGTTAGCCAATGCAAACTCGTATACCTAGATATTTTCATCTGCTTTCATCTCCATGTGCTGAAACGTCTAGTTTATATGTTAACATACAAACACACACACACACATATTCACACAATAGCACTTGTTCTGCTGTTTTCTTTTGATCAGCTAGCCATAAAAATCATATTCTTATTTTGTGTTCCCATTAATCATGTTCCTATTGTGTTATCAATCTCAGGAATTATGCATTATAGTATTTAATATGACCAAGGGTCTGATTGCAAAAAAAAAAAATATATATATATATATCATTTTCCAGGAGAAATAAGATTAAGTAAATCACTATAGTCATTAGGTAAATAACTACTACCATGCAACATGATATTACATCACACTAAATATAATTACTTTAAAGACTTTTTATAGTTGCTTTTAAGCTTTTGAGTTTATAATTAAGTTGACATAACTGGTTTTTAGACACCTTAAATAAAAAATTCAAATTAACAAATATTTATTGAGTACCTAATAAGCAAAAAAAAAGACTGTATGTAACATAATAGGATAAATAAAAAGATTAACAACAAACTTAGAAATATGTTCTTGAGAACCATCTGTTATTTGTATTGTTTTCATAGTTATAGAAATACACGATGTCATTGCAATGTTTGTTTTTTATCCTATTATCAGTAATCCAGGAGAGTGTGATGGAAGTTTACAGAAAACCATTTAATTATGAAATTAAGTTTTCTTTGCTTTGTATGTAGTAATTAGTTCATATAGTGATAGAAATCACAGCATTGTTTTTACATAATGCTCAACTATTGTTAGTATAAACTATATTAATTATAGCTCTGTGATAAAATACTTTATTATAAATAAGTTTGTTGATTTAGAGACAGCTGAAGAGAAAAGCAAAATTCAAATCAGATGTGATAAACCTGAAATATATGAATCTCATAATTGGAGCCCTAAACAATAATTATTATTGAATTAAAATAAATAGCAAGGATAATACATTTTTCCTATAACAAGTAGGGCAATTTCTGTGAATCCTAACATATGCTTATCAGTATTTTAAAGGAAATGTCCATCCGCTTGAGGTTTGTAATGTCATTAGACACATTATCACTGTCTACTTAGTTTGAGAGTAATTTACACGAGAAAATATGACACATGAAATCTGTAGAATGCCTTAACTTTGAATCCATTGCTTAACAACAATACATTTTGAATTCTAAATCCTATGTGAAGGCTTTGATTAAATGGCTTCTCTAGGCAGAATTTGTAATAAGTGTGTCTTCTTGAAAAAGATAAAGCTGGCTTCTTCAGTGAAGTAAGTTGCCTCTGCTAACATGGTAAGTCAAAGACGCCGTTTGTCACAAGATGAACTTTTCAGACACTAAATTAGGAAGTACTTTTGTGTAATGTTCTTGAGAGTATTGAGCAGCGTATTTCTGATTCTGATTTGTTTAAATCAAAGTAAACATAAAATTTAAAAGAAAATATTAAAACAATAATATATCTATGATAGAATTTTAAATGCCTGTTATATGCCAATAGATTGTTAAGTAGAAAGCATGTTATTTCTAAGGATATTTCATCACTACAGTTAAGTGCTTAATATAATATTTCCTAATGTTTAATCAGATCTTTAAAATTTATTTATTAAATGGCAAATCATTATTAATTGTTATAAAATGGCCAAATATTTTATTTTATAGATATAATGGCATTATTCTCTGAATACAGTGTTTATACTCATATCATAAAAATGTGGTGGATCAAAAATAATAGATACAATAAATCTTTGCAATTTTTTATATTAGTGACAGCTGAAAAATGTACCATGAGAGAGGTCTTCTTGTTTAATTAAATTTAGTACATATTTGAAAGGGAGATTTAATGTTGAGAAACACTGGTCTTTTATGTGGTTGTTAACACAGTAGCCACTAAATTTGCTTCTGGAAAAGTAAAGCCAGTTCAATAAATGTTTGATTTAAATTATATTATATTTAATTTACATTTAAATAAATAATATTCCATTGAATATTAGTGTGAAATATGAAATTTGGCATATGAAAAATAGTAACTTTTTATTTTCAGATTTATGTAGTCAATTGATAACCTCTAAGGCAAAAATATTCAAGAAAAAGTAGAATTAGCAGATATTCAGAAACATACAGAACTAAAACCAAACACCAAAACAACTATGTGGGAAACCTGATTGCCAACACTTTCATCAGTACAGTTTTCTAAGGTACTAGTGTTGTCTCTAACTGAAGCACTAAACTTCCTGCACTTTTTTCTTTTTCTTTTTTGCCATTATGCAAAGGATATATAATTTCTGCTGGTTTGAGTATCTTATGTCAGGGCAGTAAGTATGCAATTAGCTTTAGTTTAAGTGATAGCAGCCACGCTATAAATAAGATTCTTAATTGTGTTTGCAAGATTAAAATTCAGCCTCATTGTTTGTTCCCTTTATTTCTTTGGTGGCATTGTGGTATATTCGCATTGCTACCTCTAAATGAATGTCAACTTGTTTTACCTCGACTGCAGCCGATCGATACTTCATTAGGCTGAATTGTCTTGTGTCCATGCAACCTTGAAGCTGTGGCTTAATTACCATCCGTATTATGCAGTGGCTCAGAGAGCTGCACTCAGCTGTGTCAGTTTTGAAAAAAAATTTTTTTTAAGCTATGGTGTTATCTATATCTTGGGAAAAATGACCACTTGGTCTGAAAAATAATAATATTTGATAAATGAAGCATTAAAATTTTTGAAAAATTCATTGAAATACACAAAAATAACAGAAATATAATATCAATTTTGAAACTCCTAGTATTTTACAAAACTCTTTGAAAGGAAATACAATTTTCATGATCAAGCCATTGTGCAGTTAAGATAATTTAAAAATAATGGCAAAATTACATTCATATAAAAGAGAGAAGAGGGGAAAGTGCAGTCAAATGGCAATCATGACAAATGACATCTCTTGTCCAAGAGTCATTTTTCCTCACTAGACTGATTTGTCATCCTCACTTTTGACATTTTTCATGCTGCTATGAAATCACACTGACAGAATAAGATATTTCTAGACTTAACAGCAGGCCACAGACGATGGTTTCATGCCTCCATTTATTTTTTGGTTGGCTGTTTCAATTTTTATTTTCAAGCAGCTAAAATCTGGACATACAAAACTTTGTTCTAACAAAATATCATCGGTTAAACAACTCCATGAGAAAAGGCTATTTTAAAGTAGAATGTGAAATGATATGTAATATTGCTTAATTGACCATAAATCTCTCTACTGGTCACATTTAAAATGTACCAAAATACCAAAAGTTTTGTTTGGCTTGGTGTTTAATGAGTCAAATAACAGTTCCAGCAGTTTATGCCAAAGTCCTGGAATCGGAATAGTCCCATGGAAAAATAATCAAAACAAGGAGATTGTTCATCACCTCACATAGCCACTACATTTAGATGGGAAATTGGCCTTAGAATTTGTATTAGTTTCCTCATGTTGTCATAATAAAGTATCACAGACTAACAACTTAGAACAATGAAAAGTTATCGTCTCACAATTTTGGAGGATAACTATCTTAAGTCAGGTGTAGGAAGGGCTATTCTCCCTCTTAAACTAGTAGAGGAATATTTCTTTGCCTCCTCCTAGCTTCTGGTGGGTTGCCAGCAATCTTTGGCATTCCTCTGCATGCAGCTGCATACCTCCAATCTTTCCACAACCGATGGGTAAATTTTAGGCTCAAGACAGTCTCCTGAGCTTGAGTTTAAGATGGGGCCCCTTTCTTCCTCCTTTCTTCCTTCTTTCCTTCCTTTGAGAAACACTTACCGAAAAACTACTATATGCCAGAAAAACTAGGCTAATATTTAGCGACATTTGGATCCATAAGTATTTTCCCTTAAGTTCATCACAGTTTAGTTTAAAGGTGGGAGTGAGGAGCAAAGTATTATGTGAATAAAAAAGATTCTCTAAAATATACTTCTCAATATCTAGTGGGCATATAAATCACTTAAGAATTTTCCTAAAGCGCAAATTCTGAGACAATACATCTGTTTGGGGTCCCAGGATTCTGCATTTGAAACAGATTTCCAGGTAATGTCAACATTAATACTTTGTGGCACACACTTTGAAGAGCAAAGTTAAAAGGCATGAATAGAGGAGAAAGGATTAATTCTAGTTAAAGATCTGGAAAACTTTCGAAGAATATAGTTCACTGTGATCATACTGAAGAACCAGCAGTAGGTTGCCATATATAGAACAGGGGCAAAACATTGAAAAAGGTAAAGAAAAGTGCTGAAAGAATGACCTGAATTGCAGTGTGGTGGAAGTGAGGCATCCAGAGTGAATGGAAAAATGATGATATATTGATAGGCGAGTTGCAGCTTTACGGGACGGGTTAAAGAACATAAACGTAACCCTAGTCGATGAAGAACCAGAGCAATATTAAGAAGAGTAGCCTTGTGTCAAGGAAGGATTAAGTAATAAGAATCTCAGAGTTTGTTGAACAAATATTCATTGATTGGCTACTAGGTGCCGAGTACTGTTCAGTTCATTCATGAAGCACTGGTGAACAAGAGAAAATCTCTATCTCCCTGGGACTTATGTTTTAGTGGGAAGATGTAATCATAAGAAAGCAAGTCATCTCTCTAGGAAGAGGGACATCAAGGAATCATCTAAATGAAAAATGCTGATCAGATGGAAGGAAAGTAGGATGCAAGATTTTACTGAACCAAACTTGGATTCACTCACCTGCATGCAGTAAAGCCTATCTACTGACACTGGGTTGTAGTGAAGAGAAATGCAGAATTTATTGCAGGGCACCAAACAAGGAGTCCAGGGCAGCTGGTGCTCAAAAAACCTGAACTCTCCAATAGGTTTCAGCAAAGAATTTTTAAAGGCAAACTGAGGGAGGGTTGTCCCAGGGTATATGATCAGTTTTTGCACAATTCTCTGATTGGTTGATGGTGAGGTAAGAGGGTGGTGTCACAGGGATTAACATTATCAATTCTTAGGCACCAACAGGTCTGGGGGCAACACGCTCATGGTCATCAAGTAGTTAATTTCTTCCACTTGGTGGGGGTTTTAGCATCTATAAAACAAATCAGGAAATGTACATCAAATATTATTATCTTGGTACTTCAGAGAGGAGCTATAGCAGAGGATATGGAGGAGGAGGGGTCTGTTTGGGGAAGACCCCATTGGATCCTGCTTGGTTACAAATAGAGATATCACAATAGAGAAATAAAACAGAAAAATTCATCTGCATGCATCAAGATGAATGTACACTTCTGGTGAAGTCTGTAGATAAATTAGTGTTAGGCTTCATAGAATATTAAGCAAGTGGAAAGATGAAGCAATTAACTCCAGGGTAAACAAAAAGTATTATAAGAATTAAATATAATCATTGTACACTACCTGACTCAACTATGCATACTATATACAAAACAATAATAAAATGAACATAATGATCGATTAAATCAAAACTATGAAGATAGGAGTTAGAAGGTTTCGGTAAATGTAAGAGAGCTAACTTTTTATTTTCAATTTTAAGAAATCAAATGATAACTTCTAAAGCAAAAAAAAAGTTTCAAAGAATAATAGAATTAGTACACTATTTAGAAACATGAAGAACAACCAAAACCAAATAACAAAAGAAACAGATAAGAATTGAAAGTGGTTGACACTGGAGAATACAAGTGGAGCAGGAGACCATTACTTTTCACTGTAAGTCCTTTAAAATGTAAATTTATGTGCATTTACTACTTTAAAAACAACAATAATGAAATGTTGTGAGTTCACAACCTTGTGAGTTCCCTGGTGAACTTCAAAACTGGCCCTCCTACATGGAGAAGAGACTGAAGAGGCAGATCACTCCAGATCAGTAGGTGGCAGTTTTAATAAGCAAGAAAACTTACTTACAAGGCTTGTTTTGGGTGGCTGCAAGATGAGCAGATCTCCAGACTTGTCCATCAGAATTTTAAACATTTGTAGAGGCCTTAACAGGATCAGTCATGAATTCAGTTCAGATGGTTTCAAACACATTACTGTCTCAAGGCTGCACCCTTGAAATGGCTCCTAGTGCGGGAATAGTTTGTGAAACGTACATTCCAAGGACAGAGGGAGGGGGTAAAGAAGCCTCCAGCTGCACAGGTCCAGCTCAGGGATCAGCCTGCCATCACGTGTTCTTAATGACCTCCTCCAACAAATGTTTTGAAAATTTTGTATATGAATTACAATATAACAAAAAGGGAGATGTAATAGAGTCTTTCTAGCTGGGGAGGGGAAAAGTTTTCACCACCTTGGAGCAGGTTGTCAGCAGAGCCTTCTCTGAGGGAAGTGGCATTTGAACTGAGACCAGAAGGATGAAGGAGTCCGCTCTGTCAAAATTTGAAAAGAAAGTCCTAAAGTCAGCCGTATGAGCAAATGCAGAAACCCTGTGACCAGAAAGAGATGGAGTTGTGGGTGGGAAAAGAAAGAATACCTAAGTGGACCTGAAGCAATTGGTCAAGGACGGGGAGAGTGGTTCTAGATGAATTTATAAATGTAGGTGGGGCAAGACCGTTTAGTGTGATGTTGTTCATACTGAGGAATTCTATCTGAAAATCAAGCAGAAGTCATCAAAAGACTTTAAGCTAGGGACATGCAGTGATTAACCAGATTCTTATTAAAAATGAAGACCCTGGAAGCTAGATGATTCAGGAAGCAGTTATTGTGTTTTAGGATAGAGATGGTGGTACTTAAATCAGGTTTGTGTTAATGAAGATATAGAAAAGTAGTCAGATTTAAGTTCTGTTTTGGAGGTAGGAATTGCTGACAGAACTGAAGAATAAGCATAGATGAAAAAAAGATGAGAGCTGAAAGTGAGGGAGTGGTAGGAACAGCAAGGATACCCAGATTCAAAAGACATTTTGGAAAAAAAATAATTTACAGGACCTGGTGACTAACCAGATATTGAGAATAAATGGAAAAGTAGAGGATGACACAGATGTTCCTAGCTTTGGATTTTGGTAAGGGCAAGTCTACTGCTCCTCTTTGAAATATTAGAAGAGATTG
Organism: Lagenorhynchus albirostris; assembly: GCF_949774975.1. Classification (NCBI taxonomy): domain Eukaryota; kingdom Metazoa; phylum Chordata; class Mammalia; order Artiodactyla; family Delphinidae; genus Lagenorhynchus; species Lagenorhynchus albirostris. The sequence goes on from NC_083111.1 coordinate 19,413,278, forward strand.
GGAAAAACTTGGAAGGCATTTTCTTAATAAAGAGTCAATTATTTCACTAGGACTATTTTGACACCAGTAAGTGCTGAAGCCACGTGGTAATTTTTGGAATTGTTCTACAGCTTTCAAATGAAAACTGTCAAAAACTATTTTGCTTGAATTTGGTGTCCTTAGACTAGATTAAGTGTCCAGGTTGTTAAAATATGATATAGCAGTAGGACTATTATTCTCTTAGTCTCACAGACTCATGAAATTAAAATCAGCTTTGCCAAACATTTTTTATGAGTTCCCCAAATCCAGTTTTGTACTATTTCCTAGTAATTCTTCTCCAAATCTAACTTTTTTTCAATATTCCTCTCTGTTTTAGCTTCTCACCCCATCTGCCACCAGATATTACAGCATCTTGCTTTTTGATCCTTGAGGGTTTTTTCCCTCTTCAATATGGACCATCCATAGTAGGCAACTCACTTACTCAAACATTTTTTTGACCATAGAATCCTCGGACAGAAGGCTGCAATTGTTCATGAAATTTCCTATTTTTTCCTAGTTTTATTGAGATATAATTTACATACAGCACTGTGTAAGTTTAAGGGGTATAGCATAATGATTTGACATACATATATCATGAAATGATTACCATGACATTTGGTGGACATCTATCATCTCATACAGATACAACATTAAAAAAATAGAGAAAAGTAGATATATTCTTTCCTTGTGATAGGAATGTTTAAGATTTATTCTCTTAATAACTTTCATATGTAACTTGCAGCAGTGTTGATTATCTTCATCACGTAGTACATTATATCACTAGTACTTGCGACACTTATAACTGGAAGTTTGTACCTTTTGGCTACCTTCCTCTAGTTTCTTCTATCCCCTCCTCCTGCCTCTGGTAAGCACAAATCTGGTCTCTTTATCCATGAGTTTGTTTTTGAAGGATAATTGACTGACAGCACTATGTTAGTTCCTGGTATACAACATAGGGATTCAATATTTCTATACATTTCAAAATCATCATCACCATAAGGCTAATAATGATATATCACCATGCAAAGATGTTATATAGTTATTGATTATATTCATCACTCTGTATATTTCATACCCCTGACTCATTTATTTTGCAACTGTGGGCTTGTACTTCTTAATCTCCCTCACCTATTTTTTTCTCCCCCCCACCCCACTCCTCTCCGGCAACACCATGGTGCAATGAACATCAGGGTGCATATAAATTTTCTAATTAGTGTTTTCGTTTTCTTTGGATAAATACCCAGAAGTGGGATTGCTGGATCATATGGTAGTTCTATTTTTAAATTTTAGAGGAACCTCCATACTGTTTTCCATAGTGGCTGCACCAATTTACATTCCAAATAATGATGCATGAGTGTTCCCTTTTCTCGACACCCTTTCCAGCATTTATTATTTGTAGACTTTTTTTTTTTTTTTTTTTTGGCGGTATGCGGGCCTCTCACTGTTGTGGCCTCTCCCTTTGCGGAGCACAGGCTCCTGAGGCGCAGGCTCAGTGGCCATGGCTCATGGGTCCAGCCGCTCCGCGGCATATGGGATCTTCCCGGACCGGGGCACGAACCCGTGTCCCCTGCATCGGCAGGCGGACTCAACCACTGCGCCACCAGGGAAGCCCTATTTGTAGACTTTTTAATGATGGCCATTCTGACTGGTGTGCGGTGATAAATTATTGCAGTTTAGACTTGCACTTCTCTAATAATTAGATATATTGAGCATCTTTTTCATGTGCCTGTTGGCCATCTGTATGTCTTCTTTGGAGAATGTCCATTTCGGTTTTCTGCCCATTTTTTGATTGGGTTGTTTGCTTTTTGATATTAAGCTGTATGAGCTATTTGTATATTTTGGATATTAATCCCTTGTCAGTAGCATCATTTGCAAATATTTTCTCTCAGTCCATCAGTTGTCTTTTCATTTTGTTTATTGTTTCCTAACCACTCTATGTCTTTTGATTGGAGTATTTAGTCTATTCACACTTATAATTATTGATATGTATGTTCTTATTGCCATTTTGTTAATTGTTTTGGGGTTGGTTTCATACGTATTTTTTGTTCCTCTCGTCTTTTGTTCTCTTGTTATTTTGTTGACTAGCTTTAGTGTTATTTTTGGATTCCTTTTTCTTTTTTTGTGTGTGTGTATCTATTATAGATTTTGGTTTGTGTTTACCATGAGACTTATACATATCTATCTATCTATCTATCTATCATGTACATGATTGTTTTAAGTTGCTGATCTCTTAATTTCAAATGCATTTTAACAATCCGGCATTTCGCAGCTGGGGGTTCAAGGGTCCTGAGGCAGTTGACATGATGGTGGGGGTGGTCATATCCCCACTCAGCTAGCTGCGGGGCCTAGGGCGTCCTAGGACTGGTGTCAGCTGGCTTGTGGGCAGTTTCAGGAACCGGCACTAATGAGCTTGAGAGAGGATTGCAAAATGGTGCTACCATCAACAGTGTCCTTGTGGTGAACTGAACTCTCAAAAATGGCTGCTGCCAGTGTCCATGTCCCAAGGGTGAGTTTCAGTTGCCTCCTGCCTTTCCATGAGGCTCTCCAAGGTTAGCAACTGGGTCTGACCTAGGCTCCTTTCAAATCACTGCTTTTGCTCTGGATCTTGGAGACTGTGAGATTTTATGTGCAGTCTTTAAAAGTGGAGTCTCTATTTTCCACAGCCCTCTTGCTCTCCTGAAAGTAAGCCTCATGGGCTTTCAAAGCCAAATATCCTGAGCGCTTGTCTTCCAGGTACAGGACCTCTGATGTGGGACTCAGACCCCTTGCTCCCTGGGGAGAACCACTGTAATTATAATTATTCTCCCTTTTGTGGGATGCCTACCTGGAGGTATGGGGCTTAACTATACCTCAACTTCTCCCCTCCTACTCATCTCATTTTGGTTCTTTTCTATATCTTTAGCTATAGAAGATCTTTTCTGGTAGGCTCTGGATTTTTTCATTGATGGCTGTTCTGCAAATGGTTGTGATTTTGGTGTGCCTATGGAGAGATGAGCTCATGGAGTGGTCTGCCTACTCTGCTATCTTCTGTTAGACATCCTTCTAAGCTGGAGGAGACCAAGAAGGCATCTAGAGCAGTAGTTCTCAAACCTTCCTATGAAATCCTTGATGGTGAATTTTTACTATAGAGTTTTTTTTTCTATAACTGTGAAATGAGCTCTTGGAAAATCACCTCCCTGTGTGTGTATATGTGTGTGTGCACATGTGTGTTTTAATATGTCTATTTTCATTTTGTATTGTGCTTATTAGAAATGGTTCACAGAGTAAGCAAAGCTTCTGGGTTTGTTAGGCATCACTGCACCTAGGCAGTATGTCCCAAAATGAAAGTTAGAGATGTTTAGCTCTAAAATTCTGTTTCTCTTAAGTGAACAAGTTCCCTTTCTGAAATATTTCCACTTTTTTTAAACCAAATTGTGACACTTTCAGAGATAAGTGGACCTTAAAAGGAAAATCCAGTTCTTCTGAGAATCAAGCACTCAACTGACTGAACCACCCATCTGCTTTATTCAATTGTTTATTTCTTGCATTGTTGATTTATACATAGACTTATTGTGTACATACTCTGTGCCAAATTCAGTTATCATTTGAAGATATGACAGTACACTACCTGTACTTTATTTAGGATGCTATTTCCCCTTTATTCTTAATCTTGTCACTGAGTATTTAAGACCTATGGTATAAAAATGACTTAGTTGATTTGTCTTATAAATTAAATTTTTAAGTTTCTCTTTTTGTTTCTGTGATTTTATGGTATCTAGTAATTATATAACTTAACTGGTTTCATTAATATAAACACTAATTGTATTTATCCCGTAAGTCTGTTAGATTATATATTCTCAAGGAAAAGTCCACACCATTTAACCCCTCACAGTTTCTAGAACGACCTGTGCTGTGGATTTATTATTTGAATAGGAAATCTGATTTTCCCCCCATCCTCCACAGTTGCTATCTTTAACATTCAGTAGCATAGATAGCACAGTAGCATAGATATACCATATAAAAGTTTTTCTTTTTCATAAAAGTAGATTCACATTTATACATATCCTATTTCTGGTATTATTTCTCGTAGCATCAAAGAATTCTCTGAACATATGTCTTACATTGTTTTTAGAATAAATGTTCTAAAGTAAAAACAAATAACTTTTTAATATAACTTTATAACAATTACAGGAAAATAGAACAGACTAAACTGAATAATATTTTTTTATAAGTACATTTTGTAACTTCAAGGAATACTGTGTAAGAATCTATCTTTTAAAACTGCTTCTAAAATTTTGTCATAATATAGAAAACTTAGCTGAAACTTCCTTATATTTCTTTGGCTTAGATAATATATATATTTTTATTACATTGAGATTATTAGGTGAACTCTACTATTGATTCTAGTACTTAGTCTTTAAACAAGAAAATTAATTCATATACTTGTTAATATTGTTTTTGATAATGCTCATCAAAGTTATTTGTTATATTTGGGGTTAAAGACTAAACAATTCACTTTGAGATCAAATTATAAAAGATTTTCTTTTTAAAAGGTTCTTTGCCAAGCAAGAACATATAGGGATATAGAAGCCTGCTGAAATATCTCACAATGAGTGGGAAAAGTCAATAATTGTTGAAACTATGTGGTTAGGAGATGAGTTTTTGGGTTGAATTCTGAGTCCATCACTTACAACAGCAATCTCTTTGGAATATTCTGAGTTATGCATGCTTAGAGGTGTGATAAATGGCACTGCTGAAATTTTACTTGGTCATGCAGATCCACTCTTAACTCCCTCACTGTAACATGTGTGTTAGGGAAATTTCAAGTTCAGTGGAGCTGGACACAGGTAAGGAAAGTCAGAATAGCGACAGCATTTCCAAGTTCTCAGAACTTTTGCAGTGTCTACAGGAGGTGAGTCCCTTGAAACATGCTTTATTCTTTGCTATGTCATTAGTATCTTGTATTTAGTCGGTGCTCAGCAAATACTGTTTTGATAAATATGAAAGGAACCTTCATAAGGTTCATTTACCACGAGCTCCTCTTTCTGTCTTCTGGTACTACGTTAAAACTTTTAGAGGATCCAAGTACACACTGCACACCACCTTATACATAAATTCCTTTTTTTAAAATAGATTTGTTGATTTATTTATTTTGGGCTGCATTTTGCCTTCTTTGCTGTGTGCAGGCTTTCTCTAGTTGCAGTGAATGGGGGCTATTCTTCCTTACAGTGTGGGGGCTTCTAATTGGGGTGGCTTCTCTTGTTGCAGAGCACAGGCTCTAGGTGTGTGGGCTTCAGCAGTTGTGGTGCACGGGCTTAGTTGCTCTGTGGCATGTGAGATCTTCCTGGGCCAGGGATTGAACCTGTGTCCCCTGCATTGGCAAGCGGATTCTTAACCAGTGTGCCACCAGGGAAGTCTCCATAAATTCTAAATGAATGCAAATATATAAAATTTAAAACTTACCTTTATACTGAAATTTTAAAAAGAACTTTTCGTTTTATGTTTCTCACTGCAAAATTATGAGTAAGACAGTCTATGTTTGTTTTTTTGGGGTATTGGTATGTCTCTAACTGGCTGTGGACCCTCTCGTTGTCTGGAGTTTGAAAAGTGTCATTCGAATTTTAGAAATGATACTTGTATCCAAAGTTGCACTCTGTAGTTTAAAATTGAAGGGTTTGTTTTTCCTTATTTTAAAATATTTTTACAATTTTGATAAAAATCTCTTTCAATGGTAGTTTTAAGAGATTTTCGAAATAATAAAAGCAAAGGCTTAAAAATATTTTTTATGTGTTTGTAATGGTTTTTTGATATTTCTTTTACATGTTTACAATGGGCTCTTGAAATGGGTGGAAACCCCCCCAGAAACAAGTATAGAATATGGATAGGTAAAGATGATTTTTAGTTTGAGAAAAATAAATTGGTCTACAAAAGACAATGAGGAAAAAGTTAAATTATTATATGAAACATTCATGATTTGTCTTGGCTGCCTGCATACTGTTTTCCAAGAAAGTTTATTTCAAAGGTGTAAAAAATGGTAGATACTGGGAGAATGGTGGCATCTCCGAGTACTTTTTGGAGTCAGCTCACATTGTTTCTTGGCCTTGGTAGGATAAGGAGGTAAAGAAACTATATGGGAGGAAACCATGAGAATTGAGAGAAGGGAAAGAAAAGGAGACCCTTATATCATAAATCTTCTGGGTTTCGGTAATAAATTTATGAGGTTAAACATACAAGTTTCTGAAGAAACGAGAACACATCCATCTGGATTTCAAATTAGAATTGCTTGGCAGGCCAGTTCCCCAGAAATCCCTTTGCAATGAGAATAGCACTAACAAAATTCTTTGTTTGGTAATAGAGAGTGGCTAAAGCATGGATCTATGCCCGTATCAAATGGTATATGTCTTCCATTCTCTATCTACTACAAGAACACAAAACATAAATCAATGGGAGAATTTGGCTAGAAGTGGCTCTTGGGAGCTAGATTGTGGGGAATTAGATCCTGGCTGAGAGTTGACTAACCATGTAAATCATTGATTCTTACTATGCCTAACTGTACACCCCATATTATTATACTTGGGAAAAGTAAGTCCAAACTGTAGAATTAACTGTCAGAATTATGTAATTCTATACAGTGTGTCACTATTGTTCTTAAGGAAGAAATGCAGGGCTTTTGATAATATGGCTTAAATTCATCTGCCATTTGTTCCCACCAGTGTCACCCAATGTGAGGATTGGGTGCCTAGAAGTTCCAGAATTGTTTATAAGATTGTCTGCAGAGACTTGGATATTACAAGAAGATTAAAACAATTAGGTGAACAATATGATTTCCATGTAAAATAATAAATGTGATTATGTGTGAGCAATCAAAATACTAAAATGTTGACAATAAAAAATATAATGTAGAAGAAAAAATACAAATTTGGATTATAAATTGTAGTGTATAACTCCAAAATTGGAAATCACTGTCAAGCTGTTTTATGAAGAATCATGCTTATATAGAAAGGTAAACTCTATTATTTCCAGGATTATGTATGCTGAGGAAAGATAATCATCAATGCATGATATATGAGGCTTTGTTAGTATTTTAATAATTTGAGACATTTGATAGAAAGTAATCCTTTATGGGTTTTTCTAGGAGATGGGTTCATGCAAACTTTGCACCTGGATTTAGGAAGATTGTTCATCCATTAATTAATGAACGTTTACTTCTTACAAATAGCTGATTTCTATCCTACCCTGAAATACCAAAACACATCTGATGTTCAGTGAATGTCTAGAGTGTATTTCACATATTATTATTATTATGCATGGAGGAAAGGAAGGTCGTATATTGATCTCACATAGTGGTGCACAGTTTATATCTACTTTAGAAAATATGCCTTAAATTCAGTATTTTATAACTACAAATCTCACTTTAAAAAACATAAATTTATTTTTAATTTTTATATTTTATGGATTAAATATGACCTTTTATCTATAACAATTTTATTTTTTAGAATTTACCTTGATAGTTAAATTCAATTCTTCATCCACACAGAATCTTTAAATTCTCCATTTTCATAATCCAGGTTTGATAAATTCATTTGATATATAGTTACTTAGTTCCCAATATGTTAAAGCTATATAGAAAAAATGTTACTAGCTGGAATTTTTAATAGTTCTTTTAAAAATTATTTTAATCTAATTAAATATTTTTAGAGAGTTTTGTGACAATTCAAATGAAGAAACATTGTTAATGGTGTCAGATAGTATATCACTAATTTACATTCAAAACTCTTATGGTTATGATTTAATAGTTGAAAATATACTGAAATATATTAGCATTGAAATGTTCTCAGAGCAAAGCAGTCTTGCGCTCTGTGAATAATTTTGTGATTTCAGATATAAGAAGAACCCTATATAGCACAGGGCATCTAAGTCCAGCCTAACTTTGCTCATCTCCACCAAAAGGAAGGCATTCAGGAAGAGGTGGAAATGGTTCTTTTATCTTTTTTTTTTCTGGTTCTGCTTTACCCTCTTGCCACACTCATCTTTTCAAGATGGTAGTTTTTACATTTTGTTTTTGTTTTTAAATCATTTCAGCATTCTATATTACATAGTTTTGTCCAAGTACTTTTGACAAAAATTTTATTTGAGAGGAATCATTATTGAATATATGCATACACAAATAGTAATAATGATTTGTACTTGAAACATACTTGAATTAGTCACAAAGCCAAAATGTCATTATCTTTTATAAAGAAATGAAGACAAAATTCAAGAGATGTTCTAATCCATGATTACAATTAAATTAAACTTTGTTTATGGACAGGAACAAGAAGGATATAAAACATAAAATCAGATGCAAGTTTGATAGAGATGGTAAAGTTTATGCTTCATTTGGATTAGAAATTATTTTTAGGTAATAAAACATCTTGCCAACATTAAAACAAACAAGTAAAAAAACTTAGGCTATATTACTGTCAAACATATTAAAGTCTAAGGAGCAACTAGCATTGGAGAAACTAGGAGCAACTAGGCTTGGCTTGTAAATTTTTCTTTACAGCTTTACTGAGATATATTTCACATACATTAAAATTCACCCATTTTAAGTATACAGTTCAGTGGCTTTTAGCATATTCACAGACTTGTGCAACTTTTCCCACAATCTAATTTTAGAAGATTTTCTTTACCCCCAAAATACTCCATACACACTCCCATTTTCTTTTCCATTCCTACTCTTCCCAGTTTCCCATCCCCCCACCCTGTCTGTCCCCAAGGTCTAGGCAACCATTAATCTTTTTTCTCACTCTATGGATTTTCCAGTTTTGAATATTTTACATAAGTGGAATCATGCAATATATATATTTTTGTGACTGTCTTCTGTCAGCACAGTGCCTTCAAGGTTCATCTATGCTGTAGTATGTATCAGTACTTCATTCTTTTTATTATTGAATAATATTCCACTGTATCAATATCAATAAACATATTGTTCATCTGTTCACCAGTTGAGGGACAGGTGGGCTATTTCTACATTTTGGCTATTATAAATAATGCTTCTATGAACATTTACATACACGTTTTTGCATGGACATGTGCTTTCATTTCTTTTGGGTGTATATTGATTCCTAGAAGTAGAATTGCCTGGTCTCATGGCAACTCTATATTTAAGATTTGAAGAGCTGCCAAATTGTTTTCCAAAGCAGCAGCACCGTTTTATTTTCCTACCAATAATGTATGAGGGTTATAATTTTTCCACAACTTTGTCAACACATGTTATTGTCTGTCTCCTTTACTTTATCTATCTTAGTGTGCGTGAACTGGTATGTCATTGTAGTTTTGATTTGCATTTCTTAATAGCTAATGTTATTAAACATCTGTTCATGTGTTTATTGGTCATTTGTATACCTTCTTTTGAAAAATGTGATTTCAAATCTTTTGTTCGTCCTTTAATTGGGTTATCTGTCATTTTATTGTAGAGTTGAAAGACTTTTTAAATATATAATGGAAAGAAGTCCCTTGTCAGATAAATGAGTGTCAAATATTTTCTCCCATTGTATGAATTGTGTTTTATTTTCTTGACGGTGTCATTTGCCAAATGAATGTTTTAAAATTTTGTGGTCATTGTTTGCACTTTTGGTGTCGCATCTAGTAAGCCATTGCCTGACCCACTATCATAAAACTTTACTCCAGTGTTTTCTTCTAGGAATTTTGTAGTTTTTTGAGCTCACATTTAGGTGTACAAACCATTAATTCATTTTTGTGTGTTTTGTGAGGTAAGGATGTAAATTCATTTTTTACATGTAGAGATCTAGTCACTGTGCCATTTGTGGCTTTCTCCAATGTATTGTCTTGGCACCTTTGGCAACATCAGTTGACCATAAATGTGAATATATGTGTATATCAAGGTACAGAAATGATAATTATGATTAAGTCAATATCCATTTATATTAACAAAGTTCATTTAGATTAATATTATTTAATATAAAGTAGATATTATCTCTATACTTATAGATAAGAAAACCAAAGCTCAGGTTGGTTAAAAATATTTAGTGTCATTGAGCTTATAAAGGTAAGTTTGAGATTAAATTTTAGGTAAATCTGACTCCAAGGGTCATATACATTTTACTATACCATATATTTCATCTATAGGCTCAGACAATGTTAATAAATTGATTGGAAATGAAATCCTGAAGAAATATACCAAATAAGCTATTCCAGCAGTAAATAATTCTATACAAATAAACAGTAGAATCTTAATTAAATATCTGACAATTATTTACAGTACTTTTTCTCATATGTCTCTGATATAGTAAAGGTATTCTTAGATAAAGAGTAGAAAAATCCATTAACATTCTATTTCAATCTATCATGAAAATTAACATAAAAAACCACAAGTTTTTATTTTCCTTAAACTCTTCATCTCAGCATAAAAAGTAATTCTAGCAACAATGTTTGAAGTAACCCACTGGTGAATTTGCTAGAGGATAACAGCATTTGAAAAAGGAAACATATATTCTGTTTCCAGTAGTGGCACAGTAGCACCCATTGGACTAATGTTCCTTCCAATAAAAAATATTAACCCTGGCTCAAATTTATCCAATAACTTTTTAAAGTCATGCAGAAACTGGAGATGAACAATTGTTTAAAGGAAATAAGAGCTTTAGGGGAAATTCACATTTAACTATCTTTTCCCCTAAAGACATTCTCGTCTCTCACAACTTTGGTCATGCATCGAGCTAAAACAGAAAGTGGCAGCCTTACTCTGCTGAGGAATCAGAATTTGAAAATTGGAGTTGCTGGAAATAGAGTCATAAAATCCAAGAAAAGTAGCCACAGAAAAAGAATCCTAAAAATTTACATATGGATTACTATTTAATATTTTATTGACTCCTAAACTGCACTAGCACAGCAACAAAAAAACAATAGCTAGAAGAGAAAATGAGCAGAGTAGAAATTTCAGCAAATTCAATCTGCTGTAGAAATATTGGCCTGGCCAAAAAGTTCGTTCAGGCTTTTCCGAAGTTTGAAGTGCAAGTTCTTCCATGTTAGTAACTTGGTCAAAACCTTAGACTTTCCATTAAACTCCTGAATGACCATGTCAGAGGAATAAATATCAAGTCCAGGACTAAGAGCTATTCCTCTTGGCTAAGGACAATGCCAAATTCGACCTGCCCTAGCTGTCAAGAAGATACCCAGTAATTTAATTGACTACTGAGGAACATCTTAACACTCTTCACAGGAAAGACATAGAATCCACAGTCTCTACAATGTATTGTCACCCATAATATATAATTAAATTTTGCTAGTTATTAAAATGACCAGCAATACAAAACCCACATATTTAAGATTATTATTTAAAAATTAAGATTATTTAAGATTGAATAACCAAGATCATTCAAGAAATAATGAAAACAGTTATTAGAAGCACCCCCCAGGAGATCAGATATTGGCATTACCAAACATTTTAAAATAAGTATTATAAATATTTTAAAAACTTGCAGATAAAATATTGTAAATATATTAAAATTTTGCATATTATAAATACAATAAAATTTTTATAAATAAGTATTACAAATATATTAAAAATCTAACAAATTGTTGATTAAAATTATTAGAAGTATATGTGCAATATAAGAAAGACTAAAGGAAGTTCTTCAGGCTGAAGGAGAATGGTAACAGATAGTAATTCAGAATAAGATGAAGGAAATAGTATCATTAAAAATTAAAAATATGTAGGTAGATGTAAAAGACAATTTTTCTTTTAAAAATATATTTCTTAAAACTCGATTGACTGTTACATACACTAATATGTATAAAATAGATAACTAATAAAAATCTGCTGTGTAAAATATAACTAAAATAAAATTCAAAAACTCAAAATAATAAAAAAGAAAAAATGCAGCTCAGGAAGCTAAAATAAAAAACTCAACTGACTGTTAATAGCGCAAAAATTAATGCATTGTGAGGCTTATAAAATGTAGAAGAAAATTAAGAAAAGATAGAGGAAATAGACCTAAACTCTTATAAGTTTTATAGATTACATGTTAGTTAACAAAATATTAATTCTACATAGACTGTGATATGTTAGTATATTTTAATTCACTAAAACAGTATAACAAAGAGGTATAGCTAAAAATCCAGAAGAAAAGATGTAATAAGCTACTAAAAAAAAAGTCAGGAAAGGAGGCAATAACAGAATAAATAACAGGACAAACATGAAACATATAGGAAAGTAGACTTTCATTAAATCACACATAAATAAAATCTTAGTTACAAGTTATCTGAACACATGAGTCAATTGAATTAAAACATAAAGTACCTGAATATTAACTATATTTAGTTCTTATAAATGTAGAGAGCAAAGCTTATAATAGAAGATCAGAAATTGACATGGAGTGGGGCTAATGGCGGACTCTGGGAGGGCTTGCGCTAAGGAGTACTTTGCAGAACCTCTGTTCCCAGTGTCTTTGTCCCTGTGGTGAGTGACAGCTACCTCCCACTTCTGCAGGAGACCCTCCAGCACTAGCAGCCAAATGGCTCACAGGATCTTGGTGCTCAGACCGGGTGTCAGTCCTGAGCCTCTGAGGTGGGAGAGCCAAGTTCAGGACATTAGTCCACCAGAGATCTCCCAGCCCCACATAATGGCAAATGACAAAAGCTCTCCCAGAGATCTCCATCTCAATGGTAAGACCCAGCTCCACTCAATGATCAGCAAGCTACAGTGCTAGACACCCTTTGCCAAACAACTAGCAAGACAGGAACACAGCCCCATCCATTAACAGAGAGGCTGCCTAAAATTATAATAAGTTCACAGACACCCCAAGAAACACCACTGGACATGGAGCTGCCCACCAGAAAGCCAAGATGCAGCCTCATCCACCAGAACAGAGGCATGAGTCCCCTCCACCAGGAAGCCTACACAACCCACTGAACCCACCTTACCCAGGGGCAGACACCAAAAACAATGGGAACTATGAATCTGCAACCTGTGAAAAGTAGACCCCAAACACAGTAAGTTAAGCAAAATGAGACGACAGAGAAATACACAGCAGATGAAGGAGCAAAGTAAAAACCCAGCAGACCAAAAATAGAAGAAGGAATAGGCAGTCTACCTGAAAAAAAATTCCGAGTAATGATAGTAAAGATGATACTAAATCTTGGAAATAGAATGGGGAAAATATGAGAAACGTTTAACAAGGAACTAGAGAACTAAAGAGCAAACAATGAAGAACAACACAATAAATGAAATTAAAAATTCTCTAGAAGGAATCAATAGCAGAATAACTGAGGGAGAAGAACGGATAAGTGATCTGGAAGATAAAATAGTGGAAATAACTACTGCAGAGCAGAATAAAGAAAAAAGAATGAAAAGAATTGAGGATAGTCTCAGACACATCTGGGTCAACATTAAACACACCAACATTTGATTTATAGGGGTCCCAGAAGAAGAAGAGAAAAGAAAAGGACTGAGAAAATGTTGAAGAGATTATAGTTGAAAATCTCCCTAATATGGGAAAGGAAAGAGTCAATCAAGTCCAGGAAGCACACAGAGTCCCACACAGGATAAATCCAAGGAGAAACATGTCAAGGCACATAATAATCAAACAATCAAAAATTAAATACAAAGAAAAAATATTAAAAGCAGCAAGGGAAAAACAACAAATAATATACAAGGGAATTCCCATAAGGTTAACAGCTGATCTTTCAGCAGAAAGTCTGCAAGCCAGAAGAGAGTGGCAGGACATACTTAAAGTGAAGAAAGGGAAAAACCTACAACCAAGATTACTCTACCCAGCAAGGATCTCATTCAGATTCAACGGAGAAATTAAAACATTTACAGACAAGAAAAAGCTTAAAGAATTCAGCACCACCAAACCAGCTGTACAACAAATGTTAAAGGAACTTCTCTAAGCTGGAAACACAAGAGAAGGAAAAGACCTATAATCACTAAACCAAAATAATTAAGAAAATCGTAATAGGAACATACATGTTGATAATTACCTTAAATGTAAATGGATTAAAAGCCATAACCAAAAGATATAGACTGACTGAATGGATACAAAAGCAAGACCCATAAATATGCAGTCTACAAGAGACCCACTTCAGAGCTAGGAATACATACAGATTGAAAGCTAGGGGATGGAAAAAGATATTCCATGCAAATGGAAATCAAAAGAAAGCTGGAGTAGCAATTCTCATATCAGACAAAATAGACTTTAAAATAAACACTATTACAAGAGACAAAGAAGGACCCTACATAATAATCAAGAGATCAGTCCAAGAAGAAGATATAACAAGTGTAAATATTCATGCACCCAACCTAGGACCACCTCAATACATAGGGCAAATGCTAACAGCCATTAAAGCGGAAATCGACAGTAACACAATAATAGTACGGGACCTTAAAACCCCACTTTCCCCAATGGACAGATCATCCAAAATCAAAATAAATAAGGAAACACAAGCTTTAAATGATTCATTAAACAACATGGACTAATTGATATTTATAGGACATTCTATCCAAAACCAACAGAATACACTTTCTTCTCAAGTGCTCATTGAACATTTTCCAGGATAGATCACATCTTTGGTCACAAATCAAACCTTGGTAAATTTAAGAAAATTGAAATCATATCAAGTGTCTTTTCTGACCACAATGCTATGAGACTAGATATCAATTACAGGAAAAAATACAAACACATGGAGACTAAACAATACACAACTAAATAACCAAGAGATCACTAAAGAAATCAAAGAAGAAATCAAAAAAGACCTAGAAACAAATAACAATGAAAACACGATGACCCAAAACCTATGGGATGCAGCACAACCTGCTCTAAGAGGGAAGTTTATAGCAATACAATCCTACCTCAAAACAAGAAACATCTCAAATAAACCACCTAACCTTACACCTAAAGCAATTAGAGAAAGAAGAACAAATAAACCCCAAAGTCAGCAGAAGGAAAGAAATCATACAGATCAGATCAGAAATAAATGAAAAAGAAATGAAGAAAGCAATAGCAAAGATCAATAAAACTAAAAGCTGGTTCTTTGAGAAGATAAACAAAATTGATAAACCATTAGCCAGGCTTATCAAGGAAAAAATGGAGAAGACTCAAATCTATAGAATTAAAAATGAAAAAGCAGAAGTAACAACTGACTCTGCAGAAATACAAAGGATCATGAGTGATTACTACAAGCAACTATATGCCAATAAAATGGACAACCTGGAAGAAATGGACACATTCTTAGGAAACCACACCTTCCGTGTCTGAACAAGGATGAAATAGAAAATATAAACAGACCAATCACAAGCACTGAAATTGAAAGTGATTAAAAATCTTCCAACAGACAAAAGCCCAGGAGAGGATGGCTTCCCAGGAGAATTCTATCAAATATTTAGAAAAGAGATAACACCTATCCTTCTCAAACTCTTCCAAAATAGAGCAGAGGGAGGGACACTCCCAAATTCATTCTACGAGACCACCATCACCCTGATACCAAAACCAGACAAAGACGTCACAAAAAAAAAAAACTACAGGCCAATATCACTGATGAACATAGATGCAAAAGTCCTCAACAAAATACTAGCAAACAGATTCCAGCAGCACATTAAAAGGATCATACACCATGATTAAGTGGGGTTTAGCCCAGTAATGCAAGGATTCTAAACAATATGTTTAGTAATGCAAGGATTC
Source organism: Lagenorhynchus albirostris (assembly GCF_949774975.1). Taxonomy (NCBI): domain Eukaryota; kingdom Metazoa; phylum Chordata; class Mammalia; order Artiodactyla; family Delphinidae; genus Lagenorhynchus; species Lagenorhynchus albirostris. The sequence continues at coordinate 19,428,955 of NC_083111.1, forward strand.
TTCAATATACGCAAATGCAAGGATTCTTCAATATACACAAATACACAAGGATTCTTCAATATACACAAATCAGTCAATGTCATGCACCATACTGACAAATTGAAGGACAAAAACCATGCGATTAACCCAATAGCTGCAGAAAAAGCTTTTGACAAAATTCAACACCCATTCATGATAAAAACTCTCCAGAAAGTAGGCATAGAGGAACTTAACTCAACATCATAAAGGCCATATATGGCAAACCCACAGCCAACATCATTCTCAATGGTGAAAAACTAAAATAATTTCCCTTAAGATCAGGAACAGGACAAGGTTGCTCACTCTCACCACTATTACTCAACATAGTTTTGGAAGTATTAGCCACATCAATCAGAGAAGAAAATGAAATAAAAGGAATCCAAATCGGAAAAGAAGAAGTAAAGCTGTCACTGTTTGCAGATGACATGATACTATACTTAGAGAATCCTAACGATGCTACCAGAAAAATACTAGAGCTAATCAATGCATTTGGTAAAGTAGCAGGATACCAAATTAATGCACAGAAATCTCTTGTATTCCTATACACTAATGATGAAAATTATGAAAGAGAATATAAGGAAACACTCCCATTTACCACTGCAACAAAAAGAATAACATACCTAGGAATAAACCTACCTGAGGAGACAAAAGCCCTGTATGCGGAAAACAGTAAGGCACTGATGAAAGAAAATAAAGACGTTAGAAACAGATAGAGAGATATACCATGTTCTTCGATTGGAAGAATCAACATTGTGAAAATGACTATACTACCCAAAGCAATCTACAGATTCAATGCAATCCCTATCAAACTACCAATGGCATTAGTCACAGAACTAGAACAAAAAATTTCACAATTTGTATGGAAACACATAAGACCCCGAATAGTCAAAGAAATCTTGAGAAAGAAATACAGAGCTGGAGGAATCAGGCTCCCTGATTTCAGGCTATACTACAAAGCTACAGTATTCAAGACAGTATGGTACTTGCACAAAAAGAGAAATATAGATCAATGGAACAGGATAGAAAGCTCAGCGATAAAGCCATGCACATATGGTCACCTTATGTTTGATAAAGGAGGCAAGAATATATAATGGAGAAAAGACAGCATCCTCAATAAGTGGTGCTGGGAAACTGGGCAGGTATATGTAAAAGAATGAAATTAGAACACTCCCTAACACCATACACAAAAATAAACTCAAAATGGATTAATGAACTAAATATAAGGACACACACTGTAAAACTCTTAGAGGAAAACATAGGCAGAACACCGTATAACACAAATCACAGCAAGATCCTTTTTGACCCACCTCCTAGAGAAATGGAAATAAAAACTAAAATAAACGAATGGGACCTAATGAAACTTAAAAGCTTTTGCACAGCAAAGGAAACCATAAACAAGACAAAAGACAACCCTCAGAATGGGAGAAAATATTTGCAAATGAAGCAACTGACAAAGAATTAATCTCCAAAATTTACAAGCAGCTCATGCAGCTCAGTATCAAAAAAACAAACAACCCAATCTCCAAATGGGCAGAAGACCTAAATAGACATTTCTCCAAGAAGATATACAGATTGTCAACAAACACATAAAAGGACACTCAACATTACTAATCATTAGAGAAATGCACGTCAAAACTACAATGAAGTTTCACCTCACACCAGTTAAAATGGCCATCATCAAAAAATCTACAAACAATAAATGCTGGAGAGGGTGTGGAGAAAAGGAAACCCTCTTGCACTGTTGGTGGGAATGTAAATTGATACAGCCACTATGGAGAACAGTATGGAGGTTCCTTAAAAAACTAAAAATAAAACTATCATAAGACCCAGGAATCCCACTACTGGGCATTTACCCTGAGAAAACCATAATTCAAAAAGAGTCATGTACCACAATGTTCACTGCAGCTCTATTTACAACAGCCAGGACGTGGAAGCAACCTAAGTGTCCATCGACAGATGAATGGATAAAGAAGATGTGACACATCTATACAATGCAATATTACTCAGCCATAAAAAGAAGCAAAATTGAGTTATTGGTAGTGAGGTGGATAGTCCTAGAGACTGTCATACAGAGTGAAGTAAGTCAGAAAGAGAAAAACAAATACTCTATGCTAACACATATATATGGAATCTAAAATAAAAAAATGGTTCTGAAGTACCTAGGGGCAGGACAGGAATAAAGATGCAGACATAGATAATGGCCTTGAGGACACAGCGCAGGGGAAGGGTAAGCTGGGATGAAGTGAGAGAATGGCATAGACATATATACACTACCAAATATAAAATAGATAGCTAGTGGGAAGCAGCCACATAGCACAGGGAGATCAGCTCAGTGCTTTGTGACCACCCAGAGGGATGGGATAGGGAGGGCGGGAGGGAAATGTAAGAGGGAGGGCATATAGGGATACATGTATACATATAGCTGGTTCACTTTGTTATACAGCAGAAACTAACACAACATTGTAAAGCAATTATACTCCCATAAAGATGTTAAAAAGTAAAACAGAAATTGATGTGAAATATCTCACGATCTCCAAATTGTTATAAAATAATATCTAAGAAAATAGTTACTGTTATTGGATGTAGTCATTGATTTTATATTCATACAATGACCATAAAATAAAAGGTAACATTTCATAAATATTAATCACTAAAGAGTAGTATTAATACTAATGGTTAATAAACTTCTTTTTATATTATTCTTTTATTAACTTTTCCTTTTAGGTATAGAAATAACACTTTTGTCAAAGACAATTTTTAAAATATGAGAAATACAAATATAATAAAACAAATTTATCATACCTCTCTAAGATATTACTATTTCTTGTTCATTTTCTCAAATTAAAAAAATGTGCATTTAAAAATGCATATCTTACAAAATTGGACTCTTACTTTTTTAATCCTCTTTCTCCTGTCCATGGAACTTTACCCCTTTTTTTAAGAGGTGTAATTATCCCTTTCTTCCTCCACATGACTCTATTAGGAAAAATCCCGCCCCTTTGGCCTAAGAGTGGACAGAGGGTTAAGGTAGCAAATTAAAAGTTCTCCTGGTATATTTCCTAGAGTATATTTTAAAGTCTTCTTAGAATATGACTCTAGGGAAGGAAATTCTTGCCTTGTCAGCTGATATAAACTTGGATTTTCTGTGGGCTTCACGGTCCCATGGAAAAAAGTTCAGTCTGCCAACACTCAGAGTGAAATACTGAGAGGAGGACAAAGGAAAAAAACAAAAAACATCTTGAGGATGGTCGATGAGTCTCTGAATCGCACCCTGTCTTTCCTAGTTCTGTAAATCCTTAAATCTCACTTTTTAATTTGATTAGCTATGTTTGAATTGAGTTCCTATCATTTGCCACTGGAAAATTCCGGACTACCACAATGTTATTGCTAAGAATCAAAGACCAGGCCTCTGTGTCAGTCAATCCCTCACTCTTAGGGGTGCAACCACTGGCAATTCAGTTAAACTTACTAGTTTTCTTCTCGTTTCTACTATAGAAAATTAACTTCAACATTAATGTAACAAGCTTAGCATGATGCTGAGAACAAGGTAAATGCCCAATAAATGTTCATTTATATTACTATTTATTTTATCATACCAGTATCTTATCATTATTTCAGGTCATGAAATAATTTTTGAAAAGTTAATTATGCCACAATTTGAACAAATACTGTGCTTCATGATAATAAGCGTACGTTAGTTTAAGCAATACACGTTACCGCCTTTTGTTTTAAATTTTTCCTCACCTCATAAATATCCTAGCAATCTCCAAATCTGACAATCCAGATATGAAGAGATTATATATGATGACATTCTCTACCCTCTCTTTTCTGATGTTTTTGAACATTTACGGGCCCATTTATACCTATGTATGTGTCAGGTATATCAGGCTTATAAACGTGAGTGAAAAACTATTAACATCCGAATTACATTAAAGTTCTTTACAGAAGTGTATAGTTTAGGATTTTTGTTTTGTTTTGTTTTTGTTATTAACATACAAGCTTCCATATTCTTGATGTAAATTAGATAGTGTATAAAGCAAGGCCACTACTAAAAACAAATGTATCATGGCAATTCACATTAATTTATGAGAACCCAAGCTCATTGTTTGCAAAATGATATGTAATAATGACCAATAATTACCTAAAAAAACTTCATTTTAAACAGTTGTCACATTTGTTCCTAAAACTACAAACAGCATCAATTAATGTGTTAAATTTGATAGTTGACTATTAAAAATACAGAGATATATAAATATGATAGATAATATTTATACAAATATGAATAAATAAATTAATTACAATTCTGATTTTTTACACTTTCTCTCTCATTTAGTCTGAATTTATTGATATTATTTACAGTAGTTTTTTAAACCAATGATGCAGTTCAGTACAGACTCTAGTATAAATTGTAAGAATTTTTAATTTTAGACATTTCTATGAAATGCAAAATCTGAGCCACTAGACACTAATGGTACTATGCTATTAATGTGGAACGTGTTTTTTAAGCAACCTGTTAAATTTGAGGCTGTCTTTTGACATATGAACAGAATTAGTGAGAATTCCATATGGAAATTCACAAAGTAAGAATAGTATTCTTGTTTTCACTGCAGAACCCTTTATTTTTGGATATAGAAAAGTTATACTTTATTAATGTCAAAATGAGATTCCATAGGCCAAGATTATTACAGAAAAAGATATATAGAAAGTAACCAGGATCAAAATTTGGGTCTGTTGTCCACCCCATTAGCTTGCATCACCCCTTCAGCTTCATATTTTCAAGTGTACATACATGATCTTCAGTTTGTGCAAACAATATTCAATATATATTCAATATATTCAATATATATTCAATTCAATATATATTCAATATATATTCAATTCAACAATATTCAAAATATATTCAATTTTAGCAAACAATAATTAATAGTAAATGAGTAATTGTTTTAAAAATGGCTCAAGTTGAAAAAATTTTTCTTTAACAATATATTAACATAGCTTCACTGTTGTTTGATTATCAAACCTCTTAATGTAAATTTAGATTCTGGTTATTATAGGGGAAGTTTCATAATCCTATTGATTATATCAATAAACTACATCTGGTATAAGTAATAAGCAGAATGTGGTGATGAATAGTATGAATTTTGGAATCAGGCAGACTGGGTGTGACCTTGTAACATAGAGGTAAGAGTGACCATCTATAAATGACTTACCAAATATCACATCCTGTCCTTCCTGCTTTAGTAATAAGTGCCCAGATTTAATAAGGCACATGGGTGCCTAGTCAATTCCTCCTTTGCAGTTGCATGTAGTTGTGCTACTATATTCTATTCAATGAAACAACTGCAGTTGTAATTATAAAGCTTCAGGTCTTATCACAATAGAAGATACAGTGCTCTCCTCTTTCTTCTTCCCCTTTTTGATTCCAGGGAATGCAGATCTTGGATCATAGAGTGTAAGCTCTGGTTTGAGAACAGAATCAACAAGAAACTTGGATTCCTGCCTCTATGGAGATACGATATCTACTGAATATTAGACTTCTCAAACTTTGATATGCATACAAGTCACCTGGATATCTTGTGGAAATTCTGTTTTTAATTCAGAACATCTTGGTTGGACCTGAGACACTGCATTTTCAAGAAGCTCCCAGAAAATGCTTATGTAGCTGGCCCAAGGACTACATTCTGAATATCAAGAATGTAAGACGTGGGCTTCCCTGGTGGCGCAGTGGTTGAGAGTCCGCCTGCCGATGCAGGGGACACGGGTTCATGCCCCGGTCCGGGAAGATCCCACATGCCGCGGAGCGGCTGGGCCCGTGAGCCATGGCCGCTGAGCCTGCGCGTCCGGAGCCTGTGCTCCGCAACCGGAGAGGCCACAGCAGTGAGAGGCCCGCGTACCGCAAAAAAAAAAAAAAAAAAAAAAAAAAAATGTAAGACGCTTGCTCATGTGTCTCATGTGAATCATGTGAGAGAGAAAAACATCTATTTTGACTAAATAATTGTTACTTTGGTCTCTGTTGTTGGGGAGAACTTGAATACTCCTAATATAATATTTGAATGTCTCAGTGTAGTGCCTGCCAGGGGAGAAGCCGCAATAAATGTTAACATTACCTGTATTAGCACTGTTGAATTAATACTAATTATTGAAAAATAATGCTTCAGTTTAAAAAACTTGTAGGGTTTTCTATCAAATAACTTAAAAACTCTTTTCTAATTACACCATGTTCTTCCTCTACAATGCACATACACTCATTTACACACATGCATAAACATACTTAAATATTAAACATATATGTATGTGTGTGCATTACTTGCATGTTGGTGTATCAAGTAGTATCCTTAAAAGCTAGCACTGCCTAATATTTAGAAGGCAGTCTGTAATCACATTTATTTCCCATAAGTGATGTGTGAACCACAATCAGGGACTGAGAAATTCCTCAGAGATCAGATCTGAAGCATAGTCATTATGAATTGCCCATGCATTGAAATTTAACCTCTTATCCCCATGGAAAACTCAAGGAATTAGTATTCAGTATTATTGGATAAGAATTTAAATACATGATTTAGCTGTGGCTTTAATACAATTTAGATTGTAAATTATAAGATATCATGTACCTCAATTATATTACATAAATAATGGATAGGAAGAGTAAAGGTAGAGAAAATTATTGGACTAGTAATTTTAAAAGATCTAATTTGATATAATCAGAAAAAAGAAATTCTTTAAGGCAATCTGTCTACACTGCTAAATGGATTGGGATTAAAAAAAAAACTTCTACATAAAATTACTCTCTGTATGTCCATAAATGCTCCATAATTTTTCAGAGAAATATATACTGTCTAAATGAATAATTAAGATCTAAATATTTTTTAGTGATTATTGCTAACCAATTGGGAAATTAAGAAATAGTTGAGACATTATCTACGGGGTAAACAGGCATTGAGGTATCTACTTCCAATGATTTAAAATAGTCATTTGAATTTTTAAACTTAATTTATGTTATCAGTGGACATAGGGCTACAAAACTGAGAAACAAAGTATGTAATTGTTTAGTGCAACATAAGTAAATAGCTATCTTTGGCAATGTTAAATGAAGGAAGAATGGATTCTAAAATAATTAAACATAATAATTTTCACATAAGAGTAAATGGCCTTATAAATAATATTTAGTCTATGTAAAATGACTAATAAAAATTATATTAAACTATGCTTTGGGCAATGTTATAGTTTCAGTCTAAATCACATTAATTCTGATTCTCAATTTTTCTTTCTCTCTTCTCTGCCTCTCCCTTTCACATCTCAGCTCACTACATCTTGACTTCTGCTCGCACCATTGTAGAAAAACTGTTCATTCAGAGGTCAAAATGATGTCTTAGTTCCCAAATTGAAAAAAAAAAAAATTTTAGTTCCATTTTATTTCTCTGTGGCAACTTCTTGAAATTCCTTCCTCCCTGAGCTTCTGCAATTCAACTTTATCTCCCTATTTCCTATAATTCTCCTTCCTATATTCATCTTCCTTTGTCTATTCTTTAAATACTGCCAGTTCCCTTTCCCATCCTCCTTTCTTTCCACCTGTCTTTTGTGTTTCTCAGACTTATTTTGTTCACAGACATCTATGAGATTCCAATGAGCAATAACACTTTTTCCTAGAGAAAAATAAGCACACACAAGTTTTTTTTTTTTTTTTTTTTTTTTGCGGTAAGTGGGCCTCTCACTGTTGTGGCCTCTCCCGTTGTGGAGCACAGGCTCCGGATGTGCAGGCTCAGCGGCCGTGGCTCACGGGCCCAGTCGCTCTGCAGCATGTGGGATCTTCCCGGACCGGGGCACGAACCCGTGTCCCCTACATCGGCAGGCGGACTCTCAACCACTGTGCCACCAGGGAAGCCCGAAAAATAAGCACACACCAAATTTTAAGCGAGATTTTAAATGATTCAGGAATTCCCCCCAAAACGTATATAGGTTGTCCAATTAAGAGACTGCTCTATAAGCTTTCTCATAAATTCATATGGCTTTCACGACTATGTATATGCTGACAAATTCTATAGCTCTTTCTAGTTCAGTAGCTCTTTCTAGTCCACTAGCTCTAACAATAGCTCCAAGTTTCAATTAGATAAACTCCTTTGGAAGGTCAGGCTGATATCTCAAACTCAGCATTAAGTGAATTTACCATAGTACCCCAACTAAAACCTCCACTTTCTATCTTGGTTGATGACCCTGTATGCACTAAGAAATATTCTCATTCTTGACATGTCCCTCTTCTTAACTCCATAATACAGTATACATCAATAAATCACTGTGTATTTTGTTGATTTTTGTTTCTCTCTAAAATATTGCTTACTTTTGTTCCTATCATCATCACTACAGTCTCTGTCCAGGCTCTCTGCATCTCTGGAATTATTACAATAGCATCTAGTCTTTAGTCTCTTTTCAGAGTCACCAGGTTTGATCATTTTAACTTGCTTAACAAGCTTCAATGGCTCCCCATTTTCTACAGAATTAAAAAAGAAACAAATGAGAAAAATACACTCTAGCCGTCTAATTAATGTACAGCACCACAGAGTTTACATACATTACTTTTATGCTAATAACAGTGAGAATTTAACTCAAATCTATCTCTCTAAGATTGTGCTCTTTCTACTGAATCTCACAGCCTCAGTAAATTCCATTCTCACCATGGTACATATGAACCTTCACAAGCACACCCACTGGGGGCAGACGTGGGTTTCTGCGATCCTAACAGCCATCTCTAACTCTTTTATCTCTTGCCCTCTTAATTCTATGAAAGAGGCAGATACGTCCTTTTCCTTCTTCCATTGCATATAGATGTGATCATGTGATTCAGTTTTGAACAAAGAAACCGTGAGAGTCACCTGGACAGGAATTTTCTCCATGATGAAGAGAGAGGTATATAAAGAGATCCACTTTCACTCCCTTACTGACCTTTCTGCTTTGGTTGTTATAAGGACACAATGTCTGAAGCTGCAGTGGCCACTGTTTAACCACAAGGTGACAAGCCCAAAGAAGAATATCAACACTTTCATTCTGGAGGGGAATGATGGGAAGCTCTTGGGTTCTTGATGACATCAGAAAAACCCTGAACTAACTCTGGACTGCAGGTTGAGCAAATAATAAACTTTTTTTCTTAATTGTTTTAACCACTGTTGGTGTTTTTTCTGTTATTTGTAGTATAAACCACGGTAAATGATAAACTACTATTCTAGTCTCATCTATTTTAATTTTTACCCGTGTACTATATCTGCATGTAGAATTAAATACCATTTTCCCAAACATGATAAGCATTTTCATACCTACCTTCTTTGTAGGGTAGCTTCCTGCCCAGATCCTCACCCCACACTTTTTTTTCTGAATGACTAACTTCTACCTCCTCCTTCGATATCTGGGGAAATTTCACCTCTTTCAAACCTGCCTGTTTGTGATCAAACTCTTCTATGTTAGCATGGTTCATTAGGAAAAAATAGGGGGGACTTATAAAATTGTATGTTTGCATAACTGTCAATTCTCCTAGATTCTGTTTCCTCAAGGCTAAGGATTTTATTCATGTGTTTCTCCAGTTTTAATAAGTGCTTCTATTTAGAACACAGGAAGTGCTAGAAGGATACATGAATTCCAAAGCTTAAGTTATTTTTTGGGTTTCATTTTAGCTTTTCCCATTTTGGTTGTTATCTTGTTTTCAAAAGGTCAAAATTATTTCAAAGAAATTTTCTAGGTCATTTTCTAAGATAATCCATTTCCAATGGAATTGAATATGAACTTGTCATATTAAAAATTGATATATTTAAGAGAAAATTCATTTCCCCTGAAATATTAGGGGATCACTGGGCTCTGAATATCAGCTGCTGTGTCCTTAAATCTGTTTCCTCTGAAGCTGTGAGACAGGACTAGGCAGGTAAGGTTTCTATTGTATTTGTTAGTATGTATCCTCTCTCACAGACATACAATTTATCACTACATTATAATAACAATTTACTTTGTCTCCCTCATTAGATTTTAAGCTCCTTGAGGTCAAGTGCTTGGTCTTATTCACTCCTGTATCACCCACATTTTGTACAGAGCCTGGTTCATATTGACTAACGTAAGAATACTTTTCTTTCAAATGTATTCTGTAATTATAATATCAAAATACCTCATCTCTATAAGTTTGAAGTTTCAAATTTAAAGTTGAATGTACCCGTGTAAATATTTCATAATTTCATGCATCGAATAGCTTTCCCCAAATTCCCCCCAAAACTAATTATATTAATATTCCAGAATTTGTGACTAATTCAGTACAGATGCTTTTTAAGAGAAACATAGGACTTAGTTGGCAATGTTGTCATTCACTCAGGAAAGGGTAACTCAGACAAGACAGGACTTAACCTACCCCTGGAGACTATACCCTAGCTCTGCAGGACATTAAGCCCTCACCAATTTCTATAATCTCTTCTCAAAAAATGCAAACCTCATCTCCCCAGGGTTTGCAATCCCTGAAAGTCTGCAAACCAGCAGGTATAAATTCTGCTTCTAATTTTTAATTACTGGGTCCACATCCCAACAAGATACATCAGACATTATTGAGATTGCCTTTATTTAATTAGTAGACATGCTTCTCTCTAAATATAAAATGGTACATTTTGAAATATAATGTCTTGAAGTCTTCAGGTTGCTTTTTAGTTTTTTGTTTTATTTTGTTTTTTGTTTTTAATTATCCTGTGCACTTGCTGAATCTGTATTCTACCATAGCCTACTATCAATAATATTATTAATGCTTGATTCTATGCATATTTTAAAGAAAATTTGTTTTTGCTAGGAAAAAACTAAGATAGCAGTTTATAGAATGGAGACTGTCAGATCTTGAGTTTTTATCCCTTCTCTGAGCACAGTCCTATTATTAATGTATATTATTACTTCAAGTATGTCAGAAAAGGAGACAAACAGTGAGAGGCAGGAATTTCTCCCTAATTCACTCTGCCTAGCCAGCAAAATGTAACACAAAATTATTCAGGGGAAAAATACAATTTTCTGTCATCTCTGTCATACACTGATAACAAAGCTACAGGATAATATGTGTTGATATTTTTGTCACTCGTTTATCATGTGACCTTTCATGCTATCATTAATACAGCTGAGGGACAGAGCAGATACACTGAAATAAGGGTGTGGAGAAGTCAGATTGCTTCTCTAACAACCAACGGTCAGTCACACCAATTTATGCTTTTCTCCAGAATAGCCCTGACTGAAGAAGAGGAATTGTTATTAAAATTTGATATTACTGTCTAGGTTCTGCCACCTAGAATTTGCAACTTTTAGCAATGACGGGAATACTGGAGGGTTAATAAATTTACCTTTAAATTATGATATTAATACAATCCAACATGCCTGTTCAGATATTCAGAGTATATATATGAAAAAATGTATCCTAGACATTTGAACATTGACTGTTAGTCATACTCTGATTTGGCAAATCCAGAGAGCACATTAAAATATGATCGTTGAAACTGCTCTGCATGTGTTCAGCAAAAATTGTTGATATTTTTAAAGTATAGATGAACCAAAATAATTTGTGGTACTGGGGACTGTGGTATGGATACCCAGAAGTTTAATACATCTTGTATTTTCTTTGATGATAAATGATACCTGGTTTAAATTTGCATGCAGCCTAACATCATTCCTGACAATGGTCTAGTTTTTATGTTGCCCATGGAGGCTAGACTGTTAAAATTCCAATATAAAACTAATTTATACTTGACATTAATGAGTTAAGAAATGTTTTATACAGTACATCAGGGCAGGGAAAGAACTAAAATCAGATTATGTCTGAATACTACCATTATGTACAAAAAATAAAAAATCCTTTCCCAGCCTTAGCCAAGAGCTAGTACAAAACTCTATGTTTTTAATGTTTATGTTAAGGCAACCATATTGCTTTCTCTTACACCATATAGAAATATGATAAAATGAAGGTAAAGTGGAAACATTTTAAAGGCATACACATCTGTTAAAGATTATAAAAAAAATTAGAGCGTTTTGTTATAAAATTATTAGTAGTAATTTCACTATCTCTTATTAAACAAAAAAATCATTCTGTGACTTTGAAGAACATTTTAAAAATACAAATAAATCAGAAAATGACCTTTTCATAAGAAGGAAAAAAAAAAACAAGTAAGGGTGACAGTTCTATATAGAAGAATTACTAAGTAGGTCCCAGAGAGACTGTGAACATGTATAGTGAATTCTTAAATCTTATTTTAATATGTATTATGTAAGTAAGAGAGCATTTTTTAGGCTCAAAGTCAGTACTTATTTACTACTTTGATAAAACCACTAGCATAATGGTTTTTAAAAATTAATTTTATTTTGAATTTTTGTTTATTTTATGTTTATTTTAATATTATGGCAAAATATAAATTTCACACTTAAAACCAGGATTATAAGTAAAAATCATTTGTGTGTATATTTTATTGATAATACATTCCACTTATTATTTTATCTAAAATATCTAATTTTATCAGAAATATTTTATTGAATGTTATTTTATTGCATAATATGATTTAAACTCATATGTATCTGTGAAAATATACTCACATCAGAAATAAATGTAGAACATTTTAGTAAAAAACCATGTGAGTGTACCCATGTTAATTAATAGATCATTTTAGGAAAATGTTAGTTTTATAAATCATGGAATTTATTTCAGTGAATGGTTTCTAACAAAGTTTATTAGCAAATACAAACTGTATAATATCCTTATATAAAATTAGAATATTTGATTTTTAGAAAATGCCACATATATATTATATATTTATTTTAATATAATGTTCAAGTCTCACTTAGTATCCTTTCATTATACTGTCCTCAAGCCAGGATTTGCTAAGACGAATTTTCATATGACTTCTCTTTCACAACACATAACTTTGACATGGGAGAAGAGATCCAACTGGAGGGTTAGGGTGGATTCAGTGTGTGCCTGGTTCATCCCCCTGAATCCCATGAAGAGATTATTCACCAAAGTGAATTTTACAAAATTCCATTTTTCATTTATATCACAGGAGGATCAGAAGCTGGTTATGAGAAGAAAGTAGAATAGGTTGGGGAAAAGAAAATGAATAGGAAGATCTCTACTCTCCAAAGACAAATATCCTGCATATAAAGCAAAGGCAGCCAAAGAAGTTTGTGTTAGTTCATTCCAGAAGGGAGTTCTAAATGGCTTATAGTCTCAAGAGATGCAAACAATACACAAATACTTGCCTAATTACTATGTAAGGTAGTTTATGGAAATAGACTTTGTCATTAGCATAATTTAAAAGTTTATTCTTTTCTTTACACATAAATCTTATCATCAAATAAAGCATTATATTAATTTGTGGAAATAATCTTCAAGTTGCATATTGCTATATATACATATATTTTTCTGCTTTGGGGTATACGATTGATAGTGCAAAGCCAAAAAGAAGAACAAGATCCTAAGTTCAGCTTCTACACACAGCTTCAGTAGAAAACGTGTTCTGCTTTCATTGTAATTATAACATTATTATAAAGCTATGAAATTAAGGCGCTTTTTTTTTTCCAGTTCTATGATAGTATGCTTAGCAGAGAACAGTGATTTCAAGTCTGGTATTCCTGTTTGCATATAAATAAAGCCAGAGTCACAAACAAAGCCAACAACCTCACATACTTGCCTTCAGTGGTAAAGGATGGAAAGCCTGCCTGCTACCAATCAGCAAGTGGTTGCTATGGTTACAAGGTCAGGAAATATGCCTTTTCCCCAGTTGTCCAAGGCTTGCACATGTCACTTCTGAAACTATGAATTTTATATACAGGTCAGGAGATGCATACCAAAGAAATAAACAGTGAACTGGACCACAATGACAGCTAACGTTCAAACGTCCTTGGATTTTTAAAATATCTAGCCAAACACATTCTGTTATTTTGAATGGACTGGGTTTTGTTTATCTATTTGTTGTATATGTTTTCTGGAATAATTTTTTGTTGTTGTTTAATGAAACTTTATGTGGTAGCTTCAAATTATATCTCATTACTATAATCAGACATTAATCAGTTGTTTCAGAAAAGTGTTACCTTTTTCTCTTTGTGAAACT